>NW_020210038.1:0-113825 GCF_003070985.1 Temnothorax curvispinosus
ACGTCTCGTGTTCTGATTTTGGACATGCGTGCTGCCTGGGCTGATAGCGGATGAAAAGCGGAGGAGTATCGTCATATTAACAACAGGATTGAGAGGGATTCGCGATCCGCGGCTGGCCGGCCTGGCCGCTCGCGCGGACCGCGCGGTCGGTGGCGCCTCCGCTATTCCGTCGCGGAGGCGACCGCGGCGACCGGCCGCCGGCCGCCCGCAGGTGGCGGGTGGCGGGTGGCGGCAGCTGGTGGCGGCGCGGCCAATCGGCTGTCTCGAATGATCGCTGCGCGCGGCGGACTGCGCGACCGTCCTCCTGCCCACGGAGGAGCCGTCAGTGTGCGCGCCGCGGAGAAGCAGAGAGACAGACATCTTGTAGATAAAATTTAGCGGCGTGGTGCCTCGACCGCGAGTGTCGGTGTTCGCGGTTACGTGTCGCGGTGCTACGTGTCGTTAACGGTGTCCCGGTCCACGTCGCCGTCATCGTCGTCACCGTCGCCGTCGCCGTCGTCGTCGTCGTCGTCGCCGTATTACTCCACGTCGTCCTCGTCGCCGCCTCCACCATCACCGTACCGTCTCGTCACTGTTGCCGCTGTCTCTCGATCGCCACCGTTCTCGTTTCTCCATAATCGTATCGTGGTGCAGTGTCGCGCGCTTCGCAGGGAGACTCGCTCGCTCCGAGTCGTGGCTGACTTCATTCCTGTCAACCGAGTTGTCGTCGCCATCTAAATCGGCCATCGTCGTCGCCACCACCACCGCCGCCGCCGTCGCCGCCGTCGCTCGTCGTCGTCGTCGTCGTCGTGCGGCTCACGCGTGGTCCAGCGATCCCGAAGCGAGCCCGCGAGCTCGCTAGAGCCCAACGGGGATCACCCCCCTCTCCCCTCTCTCCGCTCCCCTTCCCCGCCGCCGCTCGTCGATACTCGCGTGCACCCGCGAGTGCACAGTCGCGCCTACCCTCTCTCCCCCCTTTCCCCCGGGGTGCGAGAAGGGGACCGCCCTGAGAAAGGAGACCGAGGGAGTTAGAGATCTCTTCGGCCGAGAAAGAGAGAGAGAGCGAGAGAGAGAGAGAGCGCGAGCAGCCCCTTTCTCCCCTTTTCTCTCCCTCCCCCCTTTCCCTCTTTCGCGTCGGTGGCTCCGTCAAGAACGCCCGTGAACAGTTCCTAGGCACCGATGTGCCGCTCCGTGCGATAACTTCCGTCACCTCTCCGCTCCACCCTCCCTCCCCCCCCCCCCCCCCCCCTCCCCCCCCCCCGCCCACCCGACCACCCGCCCCCCCGCCGTCCGCGCGTCCGTTCTCTCCCTCCCCGGCGGCGTATTTCCGTGCGCGCGTGTGTACATGTGTGTGTGTGGCGGCCGCGCCGGGCTCTCGAGGTGAAAATACCGCCCTCTCCTTCTACCCAACCCCTCCGTATAATACGCCGAAGGTAGCCGCTATCTCGCGCGAGTAGCAAGCACGCGAGACAAGAGGGAGGAAAAGGAGGTGGACGACGACGAGGAGGAGGAGGTGGAGAAGGACAAGGGGCACAAGAAGAAGAAGCGGAGGAGGAGGAGGAGGAGGAGAGAAGGAGAAGCAGGAGAAGCAGGAGGAGGAGGAACGAGCAACAGTGCGAGAGAAAGAGGTGGAGGAAAGCGGAAAAGAAAATAACGGCGCGGGCGGAGCGCGGGCGCGAGCGACAAGGACAGCGCGCGAGAGGCGAGTCTGCTGCTGCTGCTGCTGCTGAGCGAGAGAGAGGAGAGAGAGGGCGCCCACTCGTCATTTATCCTAATACAGCATGACCTCCAACAACTCGCAGAAACTCCCCACGACGGACCGAGTGATCAAAAGTAAGCCAGCAAGCGATAAGTTAACGTCGCGTCGCGCGAGCGACACGAACCATGAAATCGGCGCGGAATTACGCGCGATTACGATCGCGAATGCGAGTGCGAAATGACCGAGTGCGTACGCGCAAATGCGTGCGTGCGTGCGTGCGTGGACCCGCTTTTCCGGCTCCCTCCGTCGGTAACGTCGCTCGCGCTTTCACCTCTTTTTTAAAACTTTTTTTTTCTTTTTAATTGCGTTCCGATAACGCGACGCAAACCACGAAATCGGCGTCTGTATGTCTTTCGGGGCGCTTGCTCGTCCGTAATTTCAGATTCTAGTGTCGCGAAGATGGAAAGAGACGAATCTTCGCGCTCGCGAGAGGAGGGAGGAGGGAATCGGCTCGCCGATCTCGAGCGTCGCTCGAGCGCGCTCGTTCGCGCGCGAGCGAGTTCGCTCCGATCCGCTCGCGAGCGGAGTAGGCGCGTCAAAACACACCGCGTGTCGTACACGCGATTGATTTTCTGCCTGCCCGCCTGCCTATTTGGTGGCGCCATTTCTATCGACCTGGTCCGGCGGTGCTTCGCGTTCTCGCAGGAGCCGCCGCGAAAGCCGCCGCTCTCGCGAGAGTAAGCTCTCTCCTCGAAAGAGAGAGAGAGAGAGAGAGAGAAAGATGGAACTCGCGTTCGCGCGAGCCGGAGGCTCCGCGAAACTCGTCGAGACCCGGTGCAGCGGCACTGGATAACCTAACCTCTTAACCTCGCGCGGCGGCCAACCCCCGCCATTTTCCCCCGGAGGTTTCGCCTCCCTCCTCCCTCCCGGAGGTCGCGCCGCTCGGCCAGCCTCGTTTCCGCGGGGTCGAGGAACGCGGATCGTCTCGGGAGCGCGCGGCCGCGCGCTTCTTCTTCATCTCTGCTCGAACAGCTGACGCGTTACCGTAGGCACGCATGCAGTGCACGCACGCAGGCGAGAGGCGTGTGCGTGTGCATGCACGTTCGCGCGTTAAAGCGCGGCTCGACGCGGCGCGAAGACGCGAGCGTCCGCGTTAAAGAGGCTACACCGAGGTATCCTCTAGGCGAGATTTTACTCCAAAAAGTCAAGTATCCGCTTATAGACGTACGTACTTGTTGCACGGTCGCATATTCGACCGTTTTCTCCGAAGTATCGAGAACAAGGGAAACGAAATTTGGCGCTACAATATCGGAGCGACGAGGCAGGGTGGGAGGGTGAAAGGGCCGGGACGCCACGGTGTGTGTCATCGAGAACAAGTGTCGAAAACGAGACCGGTTTAGGACGCACAGGTGGCACCTAGGGGTCGTCGACCTCTCGCCGAATGACGCTCCCGTGTTTTTGCTCGGTCTTTTCCTACCCCCCTTTTTATTTCTCTCTCGGTTTTCAGCCTCTTTTTTTTCCGGGTGATCCAATCGAGCGGACGCGTCCGCGACGTCGCACTTCCGGCTTCCTACGATGCTAACGTGATGCTCCGATTCCTCAATGGGCGAATGTAGGTCATGAAAATTGACGAAACGGAAGTGCGCGCGCGAACAGCTAAATATTATAACATTACCCGGGAGGTGGTTTTCTTTTTATTTTTTTCCTTTCAACACGAGCTGCGCGCAGCGTAAATAATTATCTAATCGCTCGTCCGACTTGACGCCTTTTAAACACAACGTCGAGGATTTATGCGACTTTGTTTTTACGTCGCGCGTTTATTCGCCGCGAGTCCTATTCATCTTGTTTCCGCCTACCTCGAGTTTGTCTTAAAACGGCGGCTTAATCGGAATCGTAAAATTCAGCAACGTAATCCGATATCGGAGGGCCGGATAATCCGTGTTCCAAAGACACTGTGATTATATAGAAAGAGACAGATATGCGTATCAAAACATATACAGCGAGAATTCGGCTACACAATTTACGGAATTGAACGGACGGATTGATCTCTGGAATAAATACACTGTTAAAGGGTGAAATTTAAATCAATACCCTGAATTAAGTAACATTTATTTTTAACTACCATGTGTGTCGAAATTTATTATTCTAACCTAAAACATGATTATTTTAACTCCATTTAGTTTAGTTAAATTGATACATTGAGTAAGAGCAGTGGCGACCTATAGAAACCGTTGAAAAAACGATTCAAATTGAGTACAATTTAACACTACATTGAAAAAAAAAATTATAATTTGCAAGAAAATAGACTAAATTCTTTGAATTTAGTTTCCTTAGTTCAAAGAAGTATTAGGTAGATTTAAGAAAACATTTTTCTGAGTTTAAAATATTTTCTCAAATCTACCTATAAATACTTCTTTGAAGTAAGAAAACTTAGTTAAGGTATTCAAAGAAATCTATTTTCTTGCAAATAATAAATCTTTTTCTCACAATCAGTGTACGTATTTAACTGTATAGCTGAGGATCGGTCATGGCGTTTGTCAAGGACCGAAAAGATTGCGAAACCACGCGAAGCCGCGCCACGTTCACTTTTTCTCCGAGATATCGGGAAAGGTTGAGAGACGCTGAGCGATGTGTATGTAACATTAGAGAGAAGGTCGTTTTAATTCGTGCCATTTAATGCGAATACGCGAGAATCTCGAAATCGTTTTAACGCACACTCATCGTCATTGGACTCGCAAGGGGGTGCGTAACTCTGTCGTCGCGCGTACAGCGAGCTCTTTGTACGCGAAGCAGCTCGCGGCTGCGTAAATAATGTTTCACGGTCATAACTCATTGTCGCGACGCGAAAATGTCGTAATTTCTGGCGTGTAGCCAAGAGCGGCCGCCGCGGTCTTCGGCGATCGCTGAATCTTTAACCGCCAACTTTTCCACGTCTTCGTTTCCTCCTTCGTTTTTCCCTTCCAACGACGAGAGAGACGCTATTCGTCCTCGCTTCTTTTTTTCTCTTTCTCTGATGCCTAATCACGGGTATCGCGACACCTCGGACGCAAACGCATTAACGTAATCTCTCGCGGTAAATGCATGAGCCTGTCTCGAGGAACGTCGTCTCGCGGCAAGCACGCCTCTAGTCGTTCCACTCGAACGTGCTAAATCGTAAGGAACGATCTTCAGGCATGGCTTATCTCTACCTTCCTTAAGACGCGAATAAACGGATCTACCGCCGATTGGTGCTTCGCCTGGTTATCCTTTCGCGTAACTTCGAAACGTCGCGTCGTCGTTCGAACGAGCGCGCTTCGTCGCCGTAATTTATTCCGCGAACGTATACTCGTAATTTCGATGTTTCGCCACGGCGAGATGCGGGGATATACGCGGAGTTAAAATTCAGGTCGTCACGCGTTTCAAGATGTTTGCGTTTGATATTATAAACCGCTTTTGCTTTAACTCTCTCGCGGGCGCAATTTCTTACACACATGCAAAGCATTCTCGCAGCATCTTCATGTATTCTCTTTTCTTCTGCTCTTCTGAGAAAGAATCGACGGAGAGCTCCCCAGCGATTGAAAATTAAATCACGTTTCAAATCGCGATAGCGCATACCTTTTAAACATTCTCGCCTTGGAAAGAATCGAGTTTTCGTCTGAATTTTGTATACAACGAACGGAAACTAGAGCTTCGGATCGCCGAGGGTTCGATCGTTGCTCCGAATGTCGATCGCCGATGACAATCGAATTGGGGCTTCGAACGCGTCGTCGCCAAAAGTCGCGAGCGATTCTAGTTGCCGCGATGGGTCGACTCTGCTTGAGATTATTTTAGGAATCTGACGACACGACACGACACTACGCGAGGCGAGGCATCGCGTCGCACCACGTCGTCAATTTACGTCGGTCGCCGGTCGAGAGAGCGAGCGAGCACTTTCTCGCGGGGGACAATTACCGAATTTAAAAGGCATCGCGTTACACCGCGCGGCGAGATCTCGCGTTACCGTGCTAATATTTTTCCAGTCTAATTGCGCTCGTCGTCGTCGTCGCCGCCACGAGGAGCGTCGTCGACGCTGTATCCGCGCACCGGTGCGGTCTCAACGATCGCCCCATTTTTTTTCTACGCCGCGCCGCGGAAATTTATTCCGCGAGACCGCCGTCCGCTTTACGCGCTGACGTGACGTGCACGAGACGCGCTTCGATCGCCGCGGCCTCACAGAAAGAGAGATATATCTCCTGGTGTAATCCTGGCCCCACGTCGGCCCCACTCTGGTAAAAATTCTGTCGAGATATTTCTGAAAGTATATATACGCCGTAAAACGGTAATCTTGACGAAGATTAAACATCGCTCGCGTTTTAATAAAGAAATTCTTTCCGGGGATACTTGCCTTTGATATTTTCTGCGCAGAGCAATATATATAATCGATGTACATTTCTTTCTCTTAATAATTTCTTGTACGCGAGCAAGATGATTAACTCTCCTCCATATCAAGTTCATTTTTTTTAAATAAAATAAACTCGATAGAGTAAATGTCCCGGTTAGATGTAAACTGGGGTATTCGTGAACCGGATTATACCGATTTCTCCTATCGGACCGCGGCGATCGAAGCGCGTGTGTACGTTTCAACGCGTGAAGCACGATCTCGCGAATAATGTATGACGTGCGTCGCCTGCGTGACGTTTCTTCTGCGCGGGGGGAAAAATAGCGCGACGCGTCACGATATTCTTGACCCGATGCATACTGATCGCATTAAATATGCAGAATGCACAGTGCATTTCTGCCGCGCCCGTCTCCATCGCTCCGTTTCTGTTTACCATTGATAAATAACTCGGCGCGCGTCGCAACGAGCGAGAGACAAGCACTTTTGAACTTAGGCTGCATATCCTGACTGCGTAGGGATATCTATATTTAATATTTATCCTTGAGACAGTGTCTCATCGGGTGCACCACGAGTGTGAATACTTTTGCGTTATAAAAGCGAATCATAATTCTTCGATTGCCTCGTTTACAGCGGAGACCTTGAACTTTATTGAACGTACTTAATCAGTACAGTTTCCACAAGCGGTTCAATTTAGAAAAAAAGAAAATCAATTGCTCGCATCCTTCTGGTAAGAGATCGCGTAGGCGACGGCCGCGGCGCAGCGGCCTGCGCGAGGGAAACGACGTTGCTCTTGAATTCTCCCGACGGATGATCGGTCGGAGTGCTCGTTAAAGTGAATTATAGACGCTCGTGGAATCATCTTTAATTTAAAAAGCAGTTGGTGTGCGGCCTTCTGGTCTGGTTTTGCGGTGACGGGTATAGAGCACATCTTCCGCCTTGCAGCGCGACGATCGTGAGATTCGGAGTAAGTTTTCGGAGAGTCACCTAGGACGCGGTTCTTTCTCCAACAAGTGGAAGCGCAGGAATCCGCGGTCGTAACGCGATCCTCCGCGCTGATTACGCACGATTTATCACGCGTTATCCACGCGTGAAATTTGCCGTTCGCGCGCGGATTATGACTTCGCGTATATATTTGCACGCTGTCGTATGATATCCGCGATGATATATGCGCGCCGGGATATTGCGATAGTATTGTGACCGCTTGCTGGCCGCTGATAACGTACCTCGATGGCTCGCGTGTTATTTGCGTTCCTTTAATATCCAGCCCATTAGCTGTCATTCGGGATGGTAATTTGCATAAGCACATTCGAGGAGTGTCTGCACGAACGTTTCAAGCTGTCAACGTTTCAAAGCAAGAATCTCAATTAAATTCTCGGTGTGTAATTAGACGAGATGTGACCTGCGCGAAATCACTTTTTTCGCTCTTATACTCATTTTTCTCGAAAACCCTCGCTACTCACATCTCTTTTTGCCCCCCTTCCCCCGCTAAATCCGGTAAAATAATGTCGTGGATTACTTAACATAATTTTTCAATTATTATTTTTTGATTATCATCTGATAGGCATTATCAGTATGATTGGGCGTAGCAGAATATACAATATAATATACGCTACAGTAAAATCGCTAGATATAACGGATTTAATTACGTAATACGTTGTCTTCTTTCGCGGTGACGGATGCTGATGAATGAACTTTATAACGCGTTTATCCGAGAATTAATGACTCGAAGATTGCGAGATGTGCCTCAAGATCATTAGATTTCTCCGCGACGGCTGGCGCCGATCTTATCGCGCGCGCGCGCGCGAGCTCGAGCGTCGCGTCTGATTAGCGTCACGATGTGTGCGACATACGTGCGTGGCTGGCCGCGTAGTTGTCGACTCTGCAGATTTCTCGGGAACAAACATCGGAGTTTGTACGTGCGATTAACACCACCGACCGCTGAAATCGTTCTTTCTCGTTAGCGCTCTCGATATTCGTCAGCGATTCTCACGGTCGTAAAGCGCGCAGAATTGATTTAGAGCTCTCCGGAGGCATTCGAAAATACTTCCCCCGCACGCAATTTGAGGACTTCTCGAGCAATCGGTTTTCGCTTACGTTTCTACGACTTCCATGACATTTCAATTTCTGCTAAATGGACGGAGCGCGCGAGTCTCGGGATCATGCTCTTCAATTAAATATTCCCTCATGAATTTTCGATGTCAACGGTGCGCGGTCGATAACGGTTTTCCCGTCGTCCGAATGTAACGATAACGATATTACCCCGTCTCATCCGAAGCTTCGGAAAATTCTATTTCGTGGAGGAACGGAGTCTATAGTCGGAGCTCATGAATATTTAGATTTAGAATATGGACATGCACCATGTGTGAAGGATTGTTACCTTTGCTTTCCCAACATCTTGACATTAAAAATAGCATCAAGTCGCGCGCGATATTCTTTATCTTTAAATAGATATATCTGACAAGAATGCAGTATCACGCAAATGTTATTTCTCAGTGTGGGAAATATCATGAAATATTATGTGTGTTGGACTAATCGGCCGACTTTTATCGGCTGTTAAAAGAATAGGCTTTAAAAAATAATGAATCGGTTTTAGAAATCGAATTTATCTGTAGATAAAATGTTTTTATAAACGAACAGCTCGATTCCGATTGCTATTCCAGGAATCCATCATTAGAATGATGATTCTGAATCTCTGTGTGTATCTCTCGCCTGTCCACTTATTCCCTCGCTTGCTCTCGAGCGTCGGGTCCCGCGCGACGCGGCGGCTCGTCGTCGGCTTACGACTGCTGGGTGGTGTGTAATAATAGACGCAAACTCTCATTTGGCCGGTCGGCCAACTACATTTGGCTCGGCCGCGGTCCACTGTTCGCTCCGCGGCGGGTCCGGCTGGCCGGTGGCGAAATTTTTGTTGATTCTACGAAAGAATAAATAAACAAGGAACGAAGCCCGTTCGCTCGTTCGCCCGGGTACTCTTTTTCACGACTACGCGCGCGGTCCTCTCGTTCTCGCTCTCCGCCGTTGTCGAAGCACTAGACCGGACCGAAGAGTTTTTATTTTCGTGGACGACGAGCCGGCTGAGTCGCGCAGCCGCCCTTCCGCGACTCGTTTTGCGGTTAAACGGTATTTGTGGAAAGGCGGAAAACTATGTACGCGAAAAGGGTAGGGAAGGCTCTCCGAATAATCTTGTTATCGCTTCTTAATCTTTTATCGTAAGAATTAAGGAGAATGTCACGAGGTATGTGACTTTATCTTAACTAGAGCTTATCTGAACAAGAATCCGTTGTATGGGCGTAGTTCCATTTTATGTTTTTCGAAAGTAGTATAATCATTCAATCAAAAATCCATAGTTTTCTGTCTGTCTTCACAAGAACGTTACGCGACCCAGTCGATTCTTTTTTCGCGCATATGAAGTAGTCGATCCGTCTAATCAATTATAAAAATGCTAATCTTCTTAAGCATTATAAGAGAATTTGAGATTGTTAAGTTCAAGCGTGTTGAACATTATTTCTCGTGGAATATATGTGAGGTCTGCTTTTTTTCAATCGTGATTTGCATTGGAAATCCTCCGGTAGAGGTTGAATCGGACGCTGTCGCGTCTAGGCGCCGACGACATTCGTTACTACATTTTGTTACAATGAGTACCCTGTGTTCTGCGATAGACATTTACAGCACAATGGCTGTCTCTGTAGGAACTGCGGCCGGCACGTTGTAAACAAGCCGTACACGCTGCATCACGGTGTGAGACGAAAGTGTGTGAAGCATCGTACAATACAACTTGCTAATGCCGGCATTGCCGGCTCATATTCGCACATATCCGAGCGTCGCGATGTGGTATGTCGAAGATTATCGAAGTCTTGTTGAAATAGCTTCTCCCCGGAAGTCCTAGAAATTCTCGCGGAAAGTTACATCACGTTCCTACGCGTCGGTTTCTCAGTGGTTAAAGGATAAACGTACTTAATGCTTTCCTCGATTCTTCCGAATCAATTCTTTCTAGGAATACTTTCGGAGAACTAGAGTCTTTTTTAAGATCTTATCGGGTAAATATCGATGTCTAAGACTCTAAGATATTTAACGTTAAAGTGTTTAATATTTATTTTATTTATTACACACACGGAGTTAAGCGTTTGCGTGCCCCCTCAATTAACCTTCGTAATTTCCCCGAGTATTATATAGTGGACGCCCTTGCTGTTTCGGACACATTGTCGTTTGCAAACCTCGACGCGATCGACGTTTTCAGAACATGAACGAAGGATTGGCTTGTGCTACGCATACATAAATAAATTGGCGGTTTGGGATGAGAGCGGGCAGGAAATTAAAACCCTCAATTAGTGCAACCTTGTAACCTTGTCAGCGAGTTCCTCCTACGGAGGTCGATACGACCCCTATATATACGTATATATAACGGCGAGTAGCGCGTTTACCTTGTCAAATCCCGTTAGCACTGTTGAGAGCAAATCGACCCCTTATTTAATCATGTTACTCGGTTCACTTCCACCGAGAGAAAATAATTAACTAACGTAAGGATTATCGAGGAAAAAAACTGCGTGGCAATAATATCGATATCTGTGACACTGTTTCTTGTTTTTCTCCCGCGTCGTTTTTCAACGAATCCGAGCTCGAAGCTGAGCTAATCCGGTAAAACCGATCTCCGATTTCGCGGTGATAAAAATCGCGCGTGGAACGAGCGAGTCGCGAAATTAGAACGTTCTGTATGTGGGAAATAAAATTTTATATTTACGGTGATTAAACTGGATTAGTCGATTCAGCTTTCGCCACGGCAAACGAACTTTAATCCCGGTCGCGATTTTTTCCGATTTTTTTTTTTTTTATTCAAAGCTTGTCGCTCTGCAGAACAGATTTTCTCTCTCTCGTAGAAACGACGGGAAGGGAGAGTTCAACTTTCCGCGGCGCGTTGTGCAACTCGGTCGATACCGGTCGTCCGTCATGCAGGAGGATTCTTGACTTCTGTTCGGATTTCCGGCCGAGGAACGAACTCTAATCCGCGCGATCTCGCGCGAATCCGCGCGGAGGGAAAGGTCGTACCTTCATTTAGCGTACCGTCGTCGTCTCCGCAACGAAACCAGGCCAGCCGACGCGAAGGGCGCACGAATTCATTATGTGGCTCGCTTTTCGAGCCACGGAATATCTGATCGAAAGCAGCTATCCGGTCGTCGGGATCGTTTTCCCACTTTTTTACATCGCGGACGTTTCCACGGTTGGCTCTTAACCCGTTTTCACAATTCGTATTCAGTGCATCCAAAATGGGGGAGGGGAAATATATAACAGCGGTTCATTTACATGTCCTGAGTCGGAAGCGATTTGTTCACCGTCGTATTTTACCCTCAAATAAGAGCGCGAGATTTGGTTGAGGGCAAACTTTTGGATATTTTATTAGAGGAAACGATGCGAGGAAGATGTACGAGCACATCCCGATTCTGATTAACTTTATTAAGATATACTGCTAATGAATTATATTATGTGAAGGTATAAAGTACATCGGTTCTATTATATTTGACGATGTTAAGTATAACGATGCGGCGTCAATCGTAAAATAATTAGAAAAATGAAAAGAACCATTGATTGTTTGCTCGATGCATCTCTCGCCACCTCTTCTGCGAAATTAGTCTCGTACAAATTAGCTTCGTGTTCGAAGGAAGCACGGATATCTGACGATCGCGGGTCAATGGGTCTTGCGAGCGAGCGAGCGAACGAGAGGGTTGCCTCCTTTCTACCTTGCAATTATCGGAAAAGTGACGACGGTGTCCTTAAACGATTTGAGAGGACGGTGGATTGATTTCTCACATATAGCTTCTTCATTTTCGTGCGTTGCCGCGTTTCGACGTCGGGCAAATAATGGCCAGTGCCCGTTTCTATAATTTCTCGTTTGTCGCAATTCGTGATTGTACCGTGGGTTCCCGGAGCACAGGCAGAGCACTAACGAACTAATTGTTCCACAGTTATTTTCTTTGCCGCGTCGGGGTTCTCTGCCCTTCAGCCTGATCACCTATTCTGCACCGGTGACATTTGAATTAATCCTCGGCACACCTGCAGTTTCTTCGCAGTGTCTTTAAGCGTTTCTCGGAGACGAACTTGGGACTTGTCTCGAAGGCACGTAAATAAGTACTCCCGACAGCGGCAAAAAAGTTCGGAGGAGCGAACTCCAATATGCTGATTGCATCGGTGACGTCGGTGATGCATCTTAAGTTGAAAAGCAAACTGTTTTCCTCATTATTCGACTCGCTATCCGCTGAAACGTTATGTAACGCGTACACGTTTCTTTTACATTATTTTTTCACTTAGATGATTATCTTTAAGAAGATGGAATTCAATTTAATGGAAGTAAATCTAACATTTTAACGTAAATATTCTTGATTAATGTTTCTGCGGTTTCTACAATTTCTATAACATACAATCATAAGGTAATCATAAGTTAATTCTTGGACTATTATGATGCATGTCAAGAGCGATTTCTCTCTCATTATACGAAACCGCGGACAATTGCCCCTCACCTCTGTATTCATGCATCAACAGGTGAATGATCGTCCTTAGTTTTCCGCGGTGCGTGTTCTGTTCCGGGCAATGTCCCTCGTACTTCTTTTGATAAGCGACGACCAGGAAACAAGAAGTAACCTCCTCTCGTTGTCGGTTGGAATGACGGGACACCCATGCCTTTGGAGAGCGACAGAAGCGCGGATTACAGGAGGCGAGGGGTGGACAGGGCGGATTGAGGGAAACGAGGAGGAGACAACACGAGAGCGAGATATCAGAGGGTGCAAGGAAAGCGAGAGAGAGAGTGAGAGAGAGAGCGAGAGAGAGACAGGCGGGGCCGATCAATACTCACGGCCAACCCTGTAGTAACGCATAGATTACCTTATTCATAGCATATCGTTGTGTGTCCGCTGCTTTCCCACAACCTGCATTTAACAACGAATTGGAAAAGAGAGCCCGTGGATTTCAAGGGAATCCGCGCGAGACCCTTTCGGGATTCTCCCGAGGTCTCGTTCGGCCTACAATTGAGAGTTTTCTTCCACAGTGGAGACACTACGAAGATTCAATATCGCGCATACAAATTATTAAAATTGATATTATTTCTGTTTATTTATATGATAATAAATACGCGCTAATTGAAATGTATGTGTACGAAATCATATCCGCGATCGTTATCGTTGAAATTGTTTCAATGTAATGTCGTATGTTTGCGACAGTCGCACAAATGCACCTCACGTGTTGGAGCTTATAGTCGCTTTAACGATCCGAGCGACCGAAATCCAATTCAATCTTTGTTATAAACAATGGACAAATTAGCACACCGGCGATTCGTTCTCCAAACACCGTAACTGATTCACTGGCTCGTTCATTTTCGCTCTTCCATAAAACTGAGCTTTTAAGCTTTTAATTATATAATCTTATTTATATATTATATAAATGTCACGCGAAAACTTCCGTAAGATTTCACACCCTTTTTTTTATTATAACCGTCATATTATCTATTGTTATATCACCCTGTTATATCTTTTTATACAACTACGTGTTATCACACGAAACAAAACGCGAGGCATCTCTCGGTTTATATTGCTGGCTTAGATCGAATGAAAGATTTATAGTGGCGCCCTGTATCTCCTGACAGACTTAAAACTAAGCGGGATAAGGTCGTGGCATTCGTTCGCGGGAGGAAACGTATTATTTCTCCTCGTAGTAAGGGTTTACGCATCCCCACGGGAAAGGCGTCACGAGCTTCATGCATCAGCAGCGTGCGTTTTGCATAAGATAAATAAAACACCGTTATGTACGCCACGAGATGATAGAGATTACAACGAGCCGGGAGTAAGCACGAACTATCAAGTGAACTATCAGGGAAATGGTTTTGTCACGGTGAACAACACGACGTTACAGTTAATCCTTGCTTATTGTTAAAGAAAAAAAGGTTAAGCGAAAGTTTGATTTATAACACGATATAATACGATTTCAAAAGATAAAATGTAAAACATTTTTGTATATTTTATTGATAGACTTAGGGTTATGGCACATAAAAAAATTAAGTAGTAAAACTTAAGTAGTAAGCAAATCAGCCAATTACAGTGAAGAACTTAAGGCATAACATAAGCGGTTGCAAATCCAAACTGTTGATTTTCTTACTGCTAACGTTTTACTGCTTAAGTTTTTCTACATGCCAAAGCCCTAAGGATTGCGCAAAACACAAACTCGTTTAAATCTTAATTCATCACGTGAGCTTGTCACGCGTGACGGTTTCGGGAATACGAGAGTACACGACGACGGAGGTCTAAAAGATGTATCATTTTAAGGGTCCTCCAGAAGTGGCTTGTCCTTCGGGGTCGAGAACGTCTATTGACACTCTCGAACGAGAGTTCGACGAACTCGAGTTTCCTGCATGCTCGGGGAAACGAGAGGGAGGGGGAGAGAGAGAAAGAGAGAGAGAGAGAGAGAGAGATATTGTGCGAGATTGCGTCCGTCCGGTTGCCCGCCATAAATTTTTCATTCGACTTGCAACTTCTATCGTTCGCGTCCATATCCTCCCCGATCAATTCCGCCCTCTGCGTCGCCGTTATGCGTTGTCGATGCTCGCGTTTACGCGTTTACACGATAAAAAGGACTTCGTCTGACTTGCGTCGCTCTCTTCGACGTACCGATCCGTCGGTTAGGTTAGAAGTCACCGTCTGCAACTGTCGTAACTGTTATGTAAATGTCACTTTGCAGTACTTTTGTACGTTGAAGGAGACTTACTACGTGGAACGTAAACACAAAAGAGACTTGCTGGAAACGTAGAAAAGTTCGACCTCGAGAAAATATGTCTGGTGCACTTTTGATGATCTTTAAGCTCTCGCTTTATTTATTACATTTTATCGACAACCGATATGAATCATATAATAAGAAAAATGATAGAATGTGCCCTTTCGAATTACGCAATTTTCCAAGCATTTTCCGCGTGTCATTTCTATCCGCTTCTACCATTTCTATTTAGATTTCTATTATCGAGACAACGATAAACTGCAACGGGTCGTGACCTCGTTTTACAATTGCACTTGTGGAATATGATTGAACAAATTTTATCGATGGGACAATTATGATAAATCTGAAATCTATAATAGTGATTTAATATAGCGATTTAACACGAAGCATCCAGCACCGATCAATTTTATAATAACGATTTTTTATAACGATACACTTACAACTTTACAGTTTTGTAAGAGAGTGTGTTTTTGGAGCAACAAAATTGATTCTAAAATATTTCAAGTATCATGTTACTGAAATATTATGTTATTTCTTAATCACGGGGCTATCTGCGTGCGGTCCACAGATAATACGCTGACGCTGAATCTTGATAAACTCAGGGTTATCGGCGTAGTATCAAACATAGTAAGCAACGTGGCGCGGCAAATAAAACGCGTCCTCGATTTGAGAATTAATCTCACCTACTTATCGGTCAACATTTATATTCACTCTTGCACAATTCACTTCTGTCCTATCCGACGAACATTACTTGTCGTTTCACGTTCACGCGTTGGAATATATACATTACGAGCACGTAAATTAAATTTTTAATACTGCACTAATTTACTGCCCTAATTTACGCGCATCTTTACATGGAAAGTGTTTTTCCGGATGTCTCAACCGCGCGGCCGAGGTGTTATTGTTCTAAAAGTGACGAGAGATTTATACTATAATCTTATGCAGATCGAATAGAATATGGAATTAATAAGTTCAGAATGCTCCTTATCGATGATTATTGAAAACTTAAGAAGCGGAATAGATCTTAACCAAGTTCGCGAACTGCGCTCATGCTTCGCTTAAAATTCATTTCGTGTAACCGCGACGATTGGCCGCAGAAGCATGATCGAGCTGTATAATAGCGTCCACCCTTTTATCGCGCGTTTCATCTCGCTCCTTGGATCGTCCTTGGTTATATCTGCACCTGGGTATAAATATGCGGCGATCAATTTGTCTCTTAACGTGGAAAGGGCATGCATCTCGCACTCTCTCTCTTTCTTTCTCTTTCTCTCTTTCTCTGTCCTGGCAGTACGGGAGGGTAACCCATTCCCTGCGCGATCCTTTCTTCCATTCTGCTTTCCGCATGAGTACTTCGTACGAGAGCAGCCTCGAGGGCCACTCGCGCTCTCCCCCACGACTACTCTCCCCTGAGTGCAGACTATTTTTCTTTATTGCAGCTGGGGTCTTCGCATCTTAGCTACGTGTCACTGCCCCCGCAACGACCACGCCGTTTTCGACAGCCCTCCTTGGGATAACATCTCGCTCGGACACCCTATTATCGTCGGAATGCGATTGACATTGCGAGATTATTTTCACGATTTATCTGTGTATTTATTTTTGCCATCAACCACGCTAGAAATATATGAATATCTATTGTTCATATATATATAATTCCTGAAATATAACTAGACTCTAACGCAAACAAGATTTGGGCATCGATGCCAATCGTCATCTACACGTGAAGACGATTATTTTGCGAAATAGTAACATGCGCGCGGAATTACGGATAGTTATTGCGACTCGAGCGGCATTATGTCGCTCGTGATTGCGCGAACACGCGCACGTGTGCAGTCGCGTAATGCGCGGCGGGCTTCGCGAAAATGCGCGCCAGATGTCGAGCCCGCGGTCGAATTAGCACTTTTATTGCCCGGACATTTTTCGGTCCGCGCGCATAAACCCGCCGCGTCGTCGGAGATGTCGAATTTTCCGCGGAGGAGCATCCTATACATTCCGGCGAGATGTTGAATTTCTACGCGTCGAATTTGCATCTTGAAATTTACGATCATGACCGTGGAACTGTTCAAACTTTACTCAACTTTAAGTGCACGGACGTTATTCCTTTTTATCACGGTTTTTTCTCTTTCTCATTTAAAACTATCATTAGGCAAATAAACTTTGCTCAAATATTGGAACTTATAAAGCTGAATATATATATGGCATTTATATCTAATGTAAGAAAAAAAACAAATTTGTTTTATTATGTATAATATTATATATAAATGCATATAATAACGTTGAGAGGAATGTATTTTGATTGCAATGGTTTGAGAGATTAAACGCTTTAAGTATATAGGAAAGAGAGATTAAACGCTTTGAGTGCGTAGGAGAGAGAGATTAAACGCTTTAAGTGTGTAGGCGTAAGAGTCACATAAAGTTTAGAACGTTGACACGTGAAACAGGAAATATTACAATGCATTAATTAGCGCTAAAATGATGCACTATCTATTGAACTTTATTAGATAAATGTATCCTTCGTGCCACCGCCACGTGGAGTACATACGTTTATTAAACGAGACTTGAAATTTTTTATCGTTATCGCCATCGTTAACCCCTTTCAGGTGACCGACGGTGAAAGGTCACCGCTCAATTTACACGAAAGTGTCGCTCCCTTGCCAAGTTCGGTTTCGGAGAGGAAACGTCACGAAAATTGAATTGGCTCTTCCCCTCCTCTCTCTCCCCGGTACCGGCCCACGTTTCGCCATTTCCGATGTTTCCTCATGTCCAGACGGATTAATGCCTTGGAAAATTGAGAATCCGCGCCTGAGAAAACCGGATATACCCGCGTCATATCTTCAGTAGGTACACGCCTTGCTCGCTTTTTCGATGTTATACCTTCGCCGATATTGATGCGAAATCGTTTTCTCGAAACTGTTCCTAACAATTTGTCCCCTTAATTTTTTTTTACAAGGAATAAAATATCCCATTTCGGATAATTTAAAAAATAAAACGGCAAAAATATTAACGTTCTTAAAAATTACGGCAATTTTGCATATTTAATCATTGTGCCAATTAAAGACGCGAAATGTTAGGATATTAATCAGGGCGCACAGGAAAACAGCGGCGCGCGCCGCGTCCCGATCGAGGGTTAAATTATTTCCCGTTCTTGCGCGAGCCACGTGATTAATCATCCTCATACCGAGGGCGGCAACGCGCGGGCGAGCCTTCTAAGATCGACGTTTTCGGCTCCGGTGACCCGGAATAAGAGAGGGCCCCGCGCGCCGGTAATCCGCGTCGGTTCGGGACCTGACGATCGATCGGCCGTGGTGTTCGATCACCAAGACTCGATTCGGTCACTCCTTGCCATTCGGCCCTGGTCGACCCGCGATGGTCGACTAAACCAACGGCGAACGGGATGGTTCTTCATCCTGCGACGCCGTACGCGCTTCGTCACCGATCGATACGCTCGCGCCAGCGTAGTAGAAAAGACGTCCTGTCTCTCTTTCCCTCTCCCCCTCTTTCTCGCTCCTTTCCCCGTAAGCCTCTGTCACGCGAGCGAACGTTGCTGCTGCAATTCGGAAGAACTCGTGGATCGGATTAAGCCCGATACTTACCGATCCGTCTGACACTCGCGTTTTCTTTTAGACAATTTGGTATATTTACGGGGGACTTCGCAAAATTCGTATTTCTGCTTCATCCAGTGGGATCCTTCTCATCCTGGGAAGGATTAATCTTCTCTTGATGTAACTTGGAACACTTATCGTTCCTTAATTAACATTTCGCATTCTGGTTTTGAACATAACGAAGCTGTAAGAGGCTTCGTAATTGTTTTGATTACACATACGTATTCTCAGAACTCAATATCGTATCCATTAGATTTGAATAGTAAATTCAAAGAGCACTTTGCTAAAATAAATGGTCTTATTATTATTAACTATTAACGAAAGTCAGTCTTATTGGGATCGAGACCAAGCAAACAAAGCAGACGAACACGAATGAACAAATTTACTTCGGTGGCGTGAGTACGAACTCAAATTTGCTTCGGTAAATTCGTCCCGTCTCTTATTAGCACATCAAAGGAAAAGCGCTCACTACATTCGTTTTGTTCGTAAATATTCGTTCGCGATTGTTCATTCGCACTAATTTGGTCTGGACCCTTTAGACAAGTTTGCGCACAATGCGGTGTTCTGTTCATTTCGTTTCGATTAATTTGGAGTCGTTCTCCGAGTTTATGTTAATCAACGTCGTATGTGATTCTCTCGATAAATTAGATCGCCAACATTAATTCGTGCGGCTTAACTTCTGGTAGAGAGAAAGGAAGGGACGAGCTCTTCGACCTCCTCCGCGTTATTTCAATTTTTTCATTTTGCACCGCAGATCTGCGTCGAACACAACGGCAGCAGTGTGCGCAAATTGAATTTCATTTTCCCCATCTTCAATCGCCGTGTCGCGCGGTACTTGCCGTAAATGCTCCGTGCATTAAGTGGCAAGTGCATTCTCTGTGATTCATCTCGTCTGGCGGATAAAGCGTCTTTGCAACGCCCGCGCGAGTTTAACGACTGTTGATCCTCTTTTTTAAAATACGTCGTTTCTTCCACACATCGTATATGTCCGGCGTAATAATATAATAATAGGAAACCTTTGCAAAGGCGCACCGTAATCAGCTTTCATCCCGCCTCGGTACCGAATCTCTCCTCACCATCCCGCGTTACGTCAGTTATCGCATTACTCGCGATTCCTATAAGCATTTGCTTATTTCGCAGTGCGCATCCCGATAATCCGCGATGCTCGACGATTTTTCTGAGCGTCTGCTTCTTGACCCTGAAGAAGGGTGAGAAGGACAGTAGGAAGAAAGAGGGGAGGAAGATCGGACGAAAGAATGAAAAGTAACTTTATACTCATCGTTCAAGGGATCGCGCATGGCTAAACGTTGGGACGAAGGTGACTCTCTCTTTCTTTCTTTCTCTCTCTCTCTCTCTCTCTCTCTCTCTCTCTCTCTCTCTCTCTTTTTCTCTTTCTTCTTTTATTTCGGCAGCACGTGTGCACGCTCGTTTTAACAATACGGGCTCATCGATGTGTTCGCAACGGGTCGTTTCATTTTTAACATCGACCGACATTCCCCGCTCTCTCTCCCTCTCGCCGTTTTATTCTTCGTGCACTCTCAGACGATGTACACAGCGTTGTGCATCGGATATGCACAAGTGAGCGCACATCTGCGAGGCCGTTGCGTTTTTCTCCTCTCCGCGGGACGTGAGAAACGTGTCTCTTGACATGTGCAGCATATTTCGCACGAGCATCCGTGTCTCGCAATCTCGGGGTCGGGCTTTCCGCTACGCGACCCTTGAGTTCTTCAAATTCCCGACCATATTTTTTTACATATTTAACAGAAAAATTAATTTTTTTTTAAATATGTACAAAAAATGGACGAGAATGTGAGGAACTATTTAATTTAATTATTCCCGCAAGATATTCGAGCAACTCAGACAAGTTATGGCATGCAATGACACATTTTCAATGATGACACATATAAGTGCACAAATTATAAGCACGTATTATATTATATTTAATCGTATGATAATCAGTCGATAAATTTCTTTTTGGAATTAAACTCTTCAAAGTTACGAGAAAGGCTTTTCAAAGGCTTTTAAAGTTATATCACTATAAGTTGCTGTACAAACGATATTTGGCGCGTGCCGAGTGTGAGTTGGCGAGATTACGTTAATAAGAAATAAACACCAGTTATTTTCTCGGCCGTGACTCACGCGGAGATTAACTCCTTAAGTATTACAACAAAGCTTGCGAAAACGATTATAACTGGCTCTGTGTCTCAGCAAAGTAGCGGTACAAAAACAACGATATGTCGTAAAACCTTCTCGAAAAGGTGGCTGCTGGATATTTTCGCATCAGCAGAGAAGGTGTTTATCATTGCTTTAATGATTACTCGAACAGTAAAGTGTCGCGACAGCGATCGTCTTTCTCCATCGACACCCACCTACCTACTTACCTTACTTATCCGGCGCGAGTAAATTATTGCGAAAGTACGCCACTCGTGCCAGAAAGACCGATTCCTGGTGTCGCGCCAGGACACCTTCGTTCTCCGCAGAAATCTTTGTGTTCTTCGTTACGGCTGTCGCAACAGAAGATATCTCTCATCTGCCCGGGAGAGAAGCGAGAGAAGCTTGCGCTCTGTCCAGTCGGTAGCTAAACCCGTTGCCGGTATGCGCCAGTATGCGGCAAGCGTAAAAAAGTAGTATTTTTGCATCAAGATAAGGATAATTACTGAATTAGAGTTGAATGATGGAAACAGTTAAAAATTATTACGTTAATTATACCGCGATTAACAGCGATGCTTGTGCTATTTTAAGTTATTCTAGAAACCGAATACATTCTATTTTTAATACATTCGCAATGACGTGTCTATTACCGCATCATTTTAATAATCGTTTTCAAGTAAAACGTTCTGATCAGTGACGTCAAATGGCTAGAGCGCGCCGCTTCGCGAAGCAACGTCTAATGCGAATTAGAAGTGGCAGAGAAAAAAAAAGAGGAGAAGAACGACATTCGCGAATGAGATCTCGTCGTTTTGGTTTCTAAATTTAGCCGGTTATGAATGGATCGGCTCGTCACCGATACGCGACGATCGTCCACGCGCGTTTATTTAACCCTATTCACTCCAACGTTTTTTTCACCCCAATAATCCTCCAACCATGCACTTTCGAGTCCCACGTGTTTTTTATAATGTTAATAGCTTTGAAAAATTCCCCCAAAATTATTATAATATCTTTGTACCTTCGACTAAAAATCAATGTAAAGAACATTTGAAAATCATTTATTTAAATATTTTTTTATAACAATGATATGTTGATAAACACACGTTACGACTCGTTTTACTTAAAAAATCATAACTCACGAACAAATTGACGAAGCTTAATGAACCAAAACGCAAATTAAAGCTAAAAGTAGTGCGAATGAGAAAAAAAATATAAGATAATTATTAATTAAATAGGAATACTTAATTTCGTCGCCGCAAATTTGGTAATTTTTAAATGGTACAGAAGGACTTTAAGGACTTAAAGAATGCTAGAAAAAGAATTTCTGAATAAGAAAAGGCGAATTTGAAGTGTGACAGATATTTTTTATGTAAAAAAATTAATTTTTTTTATATAATCGTAGCTCCTCCCCACCTCTTCCACCTGCCTCTGAGCCATAATAGACCTCTGTGGAATGTTAAATTTTTTTTTTAACGACAAAAATATTTTAAATACGGTTAAATTATATACAAAAATACATTTTTATCGAAAAAAATGCTCATTTACCTTTCACACAACACTGACATAATCCTCCAACCATGCACTTTCGTGTCCCACCGAGATTTTGATTGTTCCCCGTTTCGAGAGTAAATGAGCTAGGACTTTGAAATTTTTACTTAAGGTTCCCTGCCACAATAACTTTTTTCCGGCGTGGAGGGGATTCTCCCACGATCGTTTGTTTTCCGAAACAAACGACTGTTAGAAATTCGTGGGACACGAAAGGCATGGTTGGAGCGAATAGGGTTAAGTATGAAAGCGACACGACGAGACACGTGTCCGAATTCAAAATAAGGGCCAACAATCAAAGTATCCCATTTTTCAGATGAGATTACAAAAGAGAGATACATCTCGAAACCATTGTTTTTTTTTTTAATCGGGATCTTATCTCGAATAAAAACGCGATTGCTCCACTTTTTATTTCGTTTTTGTATTTCCATACCAGTTGAAATCGCAGGGGCTTCGGCGTGTTTCGACGAAACGTATCCGCGGATATTCCGCGGGCTCGTCCATCCCTCGAACAACTAATGAATCGCGCTTAATTGCCAGCATGCAATCATATTTAATCGTAATTAATCGTGCCGGGCGGATGTTGATTGTAGCCGTGGCTCGCTACGATTTCGTATCGATTCGACGCGCACCTAATATTTGCATACGCTTGATAAACGGAGCGAAGGATAGCGCTAATCCACCGGACTGGTTGCAAACCAATACCTAACGTTATGAAAGGGGGATGATTATTTCTTCAGAGTATCTCGGCCTTTTAGAGGAGTACGTGTTCTTTTAAAAAGTGTGAATTCGAAATCACAATATTTTCTTTATAAAAATAGATATATATGCGAAGCAAAATTATTTAACGTTAGAAACTAAGGTATCTCAAGTTAAACTATAGATGTGTAAATAGAGGATGAAGATTCTACTGCAACATTTACAATACTTTCGATATAAATAGAGGGATATTGATTCAACGTATATCCATCAGATTCTATTCGTGGCGCACCAAGATTAATTATTTCGAGATAAATAACGGTCCAAAGACGGTCGGTAAAATCAGTCACGTGTCTCGTGAAAGTACGATGGATGGATATCGTATAGATATCGTATATATATGTACGATTTCGGCGACTGTAAATAGAGCACAGATCTTGGACCGCCGTCTCAGTGGAACGAGATCGATTAGTCACCTCCTCGTCTTGTTTGGAAACGTTCCATGCGTGCTGGAACGCGTTCTCTCACGCCTGCTAATATAACCGCGAGAAATCATTGACTCGTGTCACGTCAACCATGATCCAAATAGATACTTCATGTTCTCACAAAAGTTGAATCATCGCTGGTAAATACGCGTGCTACAGATCTCTAGATTATTTCGGTACCTAATTTCACTGCGATGCAACATTAAATTTTCGTGAAAGAAATGAATGAGTAATTAGTCACGCGAGGACGCCAGGTGTTCTTGTATTATAAGAGATAGAAAATTAGCCACTTCTTTGTTGGCTTAACTTTAAACGACACGAATAGATAATAGAATTCTTTTGTTGGATTTCAAACGGAGTTTACCTAGTAAATGCTTCATTTTAAGACAAATCATTGAAATGTAAGAATGTTAAATTCAAAATCATAGAAATTATAAAATTATAAAAAAACATGGCATTTATAATCAAATTTTTACTATAGAAAATTTAACTCCAAATTTTTTAAAAAATCCACGAAAGTTTATCGAATACTTTGCGGCTCTACATAAATTTATGTTCATTAGCCAATGCATCGTCGTAAATATTTATTATCGAGAATTTTTATCATTTTTTTCTTATTACCATACAATTATTTAATTTTCTATCCTCATTTTTTATCATCAGAGAATAGCCGTGCTAAACGATCCGAAACGTATTACAGTGTCGATCTTCGTTTCTCCCAACTCGAACGGGGCCGCTCGTGCTTTTTCCTTCTTTCCGCCCCGCCACGCCCTTCCTTTCGTTTCCTGCCGGTCGAAAGCTTCTAAAGTTCAGGAGTCAAAGCCAGCCGCGGCGTAACGGCGTCAAAGAGCTTTTCCGTCGCTTTCTCATCATCGTCGCTACGGCCGCCGCCACCGCCGCCGCCGCCATCGTCGTCGTCATCACGCTCCAAAACGGAGTTCCGTGCTTTTATCACACTTTCCGCGATATACGCGCCTACGACGCGGACGTCGCGGTCTCGCACGCTCGCACGATCGAACTCACCGAAATTCGTGTGCTCGTGACTGAGCAGGTTCCACTCCGGGGTTCGATAATGAGAATAGAACACGAAGCGAAAGCTACATTTACAGGCGTACGGAATTCGAAAGACAATATATATACGTAAAATAGCATATAATATTTAATAATTTTAACCGTCCCGTAATCGTAATAATCTGCTTTTTCTCTCTCTTTCTCTCGCGACGTTATTCCGATTGGCTCGCTCGGTTTTATAATGCGAAAAGTCGGCAGTTTTTCGGTTTGGGATTTTATTTGTCCACGTAACGCCGAACGCGGTTATCGAGAGACGAGCCAATTCAAAATCAATAAAACTTGATCAGGCTGTCGCGCTATTCGGCCTGTGCGTCGAAACAGCACACGGTACACCGGGACCATGAAACCATTATCGCGTACACTCGCACATATACACACCCATAGCTTCCTACACATATCCGAAATCGTATGTGCGTACGCGCTATGGGTATGCAATTTACGTCCACCACTGAACTGAAACTCAATGGAACGATAGATAACAACTTTTTATGTCATTAGCTACTGCCAACGACACTCAATTAAAAGAATAGAAAAAAGTCAATAGCGGAAACCTTCGAGAGATAATGGGCAGTTATCAGGTGAAATTTTGTTAACTGAAATTTTAACCAAACCGTTGAACAGAATTAATTGCTTTCATCATAAAAACTGTTGAAAAAAACAGCTTGTAATCTTCTGGTAGAGCAAATGTAAATCTAATTATACCTCAAGGCGCACTGTTACTTGGGCGTTACGAGTAGAAAGTAAAAACAAAAGTACACTCGACAACGCGTGCTCTTTCGGTGAAGAGGCAAAATGAAACGGCAGAATTTCTTCGCGTTAACTTAACCCTTCGCCCGTAAACTATAATTTGACTGGCATCGTCCGTAATCTGGGTCATAAATGTCCTGTCGTTATTTTGACCTAGTAAATAGTGTTCAAAAAATCTGAAAAAATTCTGTAATACTTGTATACTATCCTATTTTATAATCCCAAAGTTTATTTAGCGATTCATTATAAGATAAATTGTTTATAAATAATTCTTTATGCAAAAAATTGATAAAAATCCATTTTTATTAAAAAAATCATATCTCATTGAGTTTTAAATCAAAATAAAAAATTCCAATGAGGTTTTATAGTTAAATATGTGTACTTTCAAGAAAAAAATTCTGTATATGGGTCATTTTTAAGAAGTATAATTATTCTGAGGATTGAAAATGGCCTTTTTCGGGTTAAGGAGAAATAAGACTTTTAACATAATTTTTACATTATTTTATTAAAAAATCATATAAAATCGTCTTTCTCGTAAATAATATCTGATATTTGTCGCTTGATCATCCATTGTACCCTGAAAGTACATGTAATTTCTTTTTACACGTGTTTTCATCCACTCAAATTTTGAGGTTATAGGTATATATAATATACACAATCATAAAAAAATATCACTTATATAAGTTAAAAATAACTGTAGTAATATGAAAATGACGTTAAATTAATTTTACTTACTTGCACGAAAGTCTGGCACTGTCCGTAAACTGGGTCAATAGTGGCACTGGACGCACTTTGACTCGCTGCTGGTCAAGCACACACTGGCGAATTCCAACGAAACTTTGGGCATGAGTTCTCCTCACTACCTACTTTTTTTACGAGGGACGGCAAGCCCCCCCCCCTTTTCATTTCGGCGGTATTCTATCTTGAATTTCGGCTTGTGCCATTTATGACCCAGTTTACGGGCGAAGGGTTAATTAATTTTTATCGCGTGCTTTCACATATTGAGAACGGCGACATTAGACGGGATTGCCGCTCGCAGGTTTAATTCCAAAACCGGTGCCTGGTAACGAGTTAATTAATTAAGTGGGCTTTCGGATATATCGTCCAATCGTGAATGCGCATCAAATTGGGCTATTCCTCCAGCAACGCTGACGCGCATTTCCATCTTTGTGATCCGATTATTGCCAGTGGCGGTACAAGATTATTCCGCGCACGCTCCCCCGTAAAACTTGCAACGTGAAACTCAACAGATGTTATTTACGTATCTTTTGGAAAGAGCACAAAATGTCCGCTCGAGCATTCCATTGAACGAAACGCTAGGCTAATCGAGTTAAATTTTCGGCAGAATGCGTTTCTCTCGTCTCTTGTCCACATACATTATCATCTGTGATTATTCGAATAATTCATGGTGAGAATGGAGCATCAGTCGCGTATGCGTTAGTTTGCAAGGCAAACGATGCTGCGAGCTCCCTGTTTACATCGCGATCTTCGTCGTCGCACGAATGTTTCGTCGTTTGTACTCGTTAACGTCGGCGCCGTTTGATTTACATGACCTTTACTGCATTTCGCACTCTAGGTGAAGTTATAACGTGTCGCATAAAAAAGTAATACCGTAATGTATGTGTTGATATTTTTAGCTCGCTAAAGGAGAAAGATTATCGGAGCGAACACCGCATAGCTCTCAAGGATCTCCAACTAAGTGTAATTGATTACCGAGTTGTACGACTATATTTGAGAATCAGCTGACTTCTTTCACGTGCTTCTTTCATGACAAGTACATCGAAGAACTCCGCGTCGTTCGCTCACGTTTGACAGCGACAATACGATTATCTAGCAACTTACGCAGCGGGATCGGCGTTATTACGTAAAGGCACACGTGCGCGCAAAAAAGAATGCTGCTCGGTGTTCGTTCTGTGATCTTGCAGTTTCAAATTTTTCGACGCGCACGAGAACATTTTTTTGCGAGCGCATGTCGCAAAATAGATCTCGCATTACTCCGCGAATAAAGCGCGAGATCCAGGCTTTTGCCCTAGAACGAAATAACTATCTTTCACATCCACTTTTATCCTCTTACCTCGGCGAAAAATCTGTGCTAAAACATGGTCTCTCTCAAGCTGACGTCTTTATCCCTCGTGAAAATGCGTGTGGGGGGAAAAAAAACGTCGTAATTGGATTGTTTGGAGGAACTCGTCAGCTCGACGCGATTAAATAATCGCGTTTATCCACGCGGTTTATTATGCGAAAATCGGTGACGTCGACACGCGGCTGACACGGGGATCGCCGAAGATTATTCGGGGCTTAGTAACATTGCGGTTATGCAAATAAAGCGTTAACCGGCCGTGCGGCTGCATCTCGCCAGCCGCCTTGATCGAATCCTACGCCGTTCCGCTTACGGCATTGACCGCCAACGATGCGGCTGATAGTCGCGCATAACGCCGTGCGGTTATAGTCACGTGGAGATGAATGCGGCGTTTCTCTCCTGCAGGAGCGAAGCTCCGTAGCAGTTGCGGAGCAACGTAATCGATACGTTCTCGCTCCCTCTTATCGTTCTTCTCCCTCCCTTTCTCGCTCTCTTTTTCTCTCATTCATGATTTAGAATTTATTCAACCTGATCGATGACTCGATTTGAAGAAATAGGTAATCATTTGAGATGTATTCGTTAATTGTTCAACCGCAACGATCGATCGATAAAAATTACGAAGGAAAATGTGCTTATATGTATTATATATTCCATTTTGCGTTTTCGTTTGCATTTCGTAACTTTTCCTCATAAAAGCAGAACATGAAGCACTGCGGATTAATTCTAAAACGCTTCGAAGAACAAACTTCCCATCTGGCTTGACTTATTTATCTTCACCTTGTTTTTGCACCACTAGTAAAGAGGATAAACGCGATGGGCTTATTTGCTAACGTTCTTAACGGAGTTCTTCGGAAAGTGAATAAAAAATTCCAAAAAGCGTGATTTAAAAGAAAGGACATTTTTTTTAACTGCAGCAAAATTTTGGAATAAAATGAGACTCGACACAGCGTTGCGACATTCAAACAGAGATTCGCTCGTAAAAGTTGTCCGCCGCGATGCGTTAAAGCGTTTTCGCGCTGATAAGTTAAGCCGGTTCTACAATACGTTATAAACGATAGCAACTGCTAGTTGAAAAGTGTTATTTCCACGTCGCGCTTGTCAATTGCGGTTGTCAAAAGAAAGTTGGCGAACTTTTAACTTTTTTGGCGACAGTAACTGTGGTAATCGGCAATCAGAATTAACATTTTTCAACTAGCAGTTGCCATCGTTTGCGACGTATTGTAGAACCGGCTTGAGGTAAACGTTGTTTCGATCGGCCGCGTATCGCGCAGCGTCTTGATGGACGTTCCACGCCCGAGTAAAACGTGTCAACGTGGCGACGGCGGTGGAAGGCACGTGTATCCGACGCGTACAGATAATTATGTGTCAACACAAGTACATGGAAGCGCGCCGTACTTACAATTAGTACTCTGACCTGTCTGCCTGCAGGCGCGCGCCACAAGCTTTCGTTTTACCGACATGACGACATCTTGGTACGCGACGAATAATTTATGCCCAGATGCGATTGTGCACGTGTTACTTTTTTCTTCTTTCCGAGTTTATCTCTTTTAAAGCAGCGCGCGTCGCCTACTTACATTTACATAACAACTTATTTACGTTTATGCAACAATTTATACATGGGAATGCGTAGAAGGGTAAGAAGGCATAATTTAAAGCTTGGAATCATTTATGAGACCTAAGAGCAGTAGCGAGTCCACCTGACGCCCATAGCCAATCTTGCCCTTGGCCTGTGTAACGTTACCTGATCCATTACCATTATCTGGTAATGCTCTCGTTTCCGTTTTACGCCATATATACTGGCAACCATCCAGCTCGGCAGGCTTTTGCTACTGTGGTATCCGAGGGTAAATTATCCAGCTCGTTCCAGCAAATTTCAGAATTTGCATCGATTCAACAGTAAGAAGATACGGACGTCGAAACTTCCTATTCGGAATAGGAATTCGCGAGCTTGTAGAAAAACAAAGGAAGGAAGAGAATTAGGATCGGGACAAGTAAATTGGCTGAACCAGGAACGTCTAGCCAGCGGGCGAAGTGTCTAACATCTCGCGATACATTTCCGCCGAGTCCGTCTGCGTCTGTCTGTTTCTTGTCAATGGCTCACGGGCGCAGGTGCGCCGCTTAAAACTGTGGAGTCCCCGCGGCAGTAGCGAAGGTAAACTCTATCCAGTGCTCGCCATCGTATATCCGTTTTGTCGTAGAGCGAGCAAGATGAGAAGTGTGAGACAGAGAGAGACAGAGAGTGAGAGAAAAGGGAGGGAGGGAGAGGAAGAGAGAGTGTGAGAGAGAGAAAATAGGAGGGAGGGAGAGGGATAGGCTACATGGCAAAGCATAGCGCAGCATAGGCAGCTATCGTGAGGTACGCGGATCAATATTCCGTCCGGTCCATCCTCTGACCCCATATATATCTTCTCTCTTTTCCTCTTACTTGCGTATCCCACCTACCGTCGTCATCGCTACTGCCTCGTCTTTCTTTGCCTTTCTCGTTATACACCACCCCCGCGCACGTTCTTCCTCGCCACGTCGCTTTCTTCGCTTTTCAGCGCCGCGCCACTCCACCTCAAATCCATGGCCCTCCAGGCGCCGCTGCATTACGGCCGCTAAAGCGACCGTCGGTATCTGCTCTTCTTCCCTTCCTCCCGTGTATTTGGCCAGAAACGTGGCCTCGTGAACTTGGTTAATTTTTGCGGCTTTTGAAGCCTTCCTCGGTAATCTGGCACTTATTCTAATGACAAAAACGTATTGTTCGTTCATCGACGATTAACTATCACTAAGATCTCAAAGAAACGAGAAGAATACGCAGCTTATGATATACAAATTAACTGTATCGCGCTCCATTTTCGCGCTTCTATTTAGAGGAAATTTACTTTGTGAGTAACAGTTCCAGTACTTCTCAGCCGGCAATTGTCCGGACAAATTAAATATTCTTTCGTAGATATAATGCTCGGAGAGATTGCGATAAATTGTGATTACCGGCGACTACAAATGTCAAAAGTTATTTATAAATCGTAAATGTTCCGTGTTTCATGCAACTGCAAAGAAGCTCTTGTTTTAAAAGAGCATCAAGAGTTGTGACTTCGCTTTTACACGCTGCGCAGCCAGTTATGTCACCTCGGCGACCTATATATTCCCTCTGTCTTAATTTATCGCGTCTCTACTTCTCATTTACTATTTCATTTCCGCTTTCCCTTGTGTCACTTTCTTTCCAAAGAAGAAACGATGCGGCGCTATCGTCCCTCTGGCTTATTGACCATCGAGTCTACACGAAGTCTCGATTGCCAAGCGGTATTAAGGTACGTGTTGCTTTGCTTCGACAAAGTGCCCTCTTTCACTCTTCCTATTCGCCTTATTTTTTTTATTATTTTTTCGATTTTCTATCCAGACGTACCGTGTAGTTTTCAAGTCAACTCGTCAAAATCATTATTTATACTTTGTACTTTGCATTCATTTAAATCAGCATTTTTTAACGGCTGCATTTTATATAAACACATATATATTTACGTATGTGCACATTTTTCTCGCACTCGCGGTAATTTTTTTTTCCCTCCGCTTCGCTGTCTTCGTGTCGGTTCGCGAATGGCCGCTTATCCATTCACGTCCATCGAGTCACCGTCAGCCCGCTACTTTCCTTTCGACGTATGCCTGGAAATGGCAGCTGTCGCATCCGCTGTCAATTATCGTGTCGCGGATTCTAAAAGGTTGGCTTTACAACCACATCGATTCCGGTTCGACATTGATCGCCGCGCATCTATAGACTCCTTTTCTCGTTTCGTCTTTTCTCGTGATCGGATTTGTAATAATAGAAATGAGATTACACCAAGTTTATTAACAAGGGGGAAAAATTGACAGGATTGTCGGAGCTCGGAGATTATTAATGACTTACGCTCCTTTACGCAAATGCGTTTTTGATATTACTTTCAAGTTTGATGATATTTCCATCCTGAATTTTCCAATAGAATGGAGATATAATCATGATATTGTAAATTTCTTAATCTAATTTTTTTTTCGAAAAAAAAAAAAAGAAAATACCGATGAGGTTCGTCAATCAAATTAAATCCGATCTGATATTAGAAGAAAGAGTTAGACATTCGCGCTCGTAATAGTACCTATGATGTCTTCGATCATTTAATATTCGGTGCCCGAATGTAAGTTTATCGAGTTATATCCCAAGTAGGTCGCGGAACTGGTTTTGGCATTCTCGGTTATTTAACAAGCCGCTATCGATTATTATAATAAAGGGATCTTCGTAAACGACGAGTTGTGAAAAAGAAAGAAAAAAACTTTTTTTTACCCACAATTATTAAGAATACCGAATTCTGTGATATGTTCGAATGTGTCAATTTTTATCATTGTAAATCAAACATAACGAAGCAATTATTATCAGCGATATTTGAATACTGTTCGACGTTATCGGATTGAAGTTTGCGCCTCAAATATAACCAAATGACGTACGTATCCGTGGCGTAAACACGGAACGTAGAAAGGACTCTTCACCGTGTTTACATTAGGCGCTATTCTGGACAAAATCAAATTGCCAATCACGCGGGCGACAGGGCCGATAGTGTATGGAAAATTCAGGGCGAACAGTTCTCACATTGTCATCGGAAACGTCGCGCGGGGAGTATCTATCGTCTCGTGATTGGTAGATTTCAATCTGCGAAGATTGCTTGCTGTAATTGGTAGATTCCTCGTTTGCATCCAACTCATGGGAATCTAATAATTACAGCTTGCGCGTGAATCAGGCCTTAATGCGAAGACTCTTCCGCTCAATCTTTATGAACTCTACACTACCTATAATCTAATTGCTTTTATAATTTGTCAAATTTTTTTAATTGCTTTTATTCTTCAAAACTAGAGATACGAAGTATACTTTTCACATATCTTTGCGATCAAAGTTGCAAAACCGTAAAAAAGTTGCGCAGCCGTTCTTCGGAAGTAGAGCAAGGAACTTCGTGCCTGCGAGAGATCTTGCTTATTTTTTCATTTAATAGATATTCACTTTGGAGAGGAAGAATATTTCTTTTCTAAAGCGGATTTTTTTATCAATAATTTAGATGCGCAAGAATTATTGCAGTCATTTTCGATGTAACGCGGAATGACAATAAACATCGGGCTAATCGTGCGTTGTTCACGACCTAATGAGATTCTGAAAGGATTACGCGATCGTCGCGTCATCGGTCGACGGGTTACGCTCAACACTCGTTCTCATCAAACGAGCTTTGGTATTCCACTTTGCGGAAATTCTACGTAAACTGTTTGCGCGCTGCGTTTCGATCTGACGAGAGAAAACAAGGTGCTCTAGTAATTTCCTCCTCCAATTTTGCGTTCAATTAAAAATTTAAACGCACGAATGTGTATCAATTGCCCGTTATTCGCGATATTTTTTTTTAATATATCGAAATACTTGGCGGTTTGGATAGGAACGTTATATGCAAAACAGTCATTAATTGGAAGTTCTCTCCTCGAGCGTAGTAATTCTCCGTTAATTTACAAAATGGCAGAAAGCTTTCATATTTTCATTTCGCTCCGAATGTTTGCGCAAATGGTCGACGCTATCATTTTATACCATTTTGCATTGACGGCAAATTGCTTGTTAGAGGCTTATAGTTGTCATACAACAGTCGAGTTTATAATTACGACAATAACATCGAATGTAATTACTCAGCCGTAAGTAATATATCGTTCACGGTACATTCGAAATATTCGCGCAAATAAACATAACCGTTTCGCCGTTTCCTGTTTTGTTTGCGTGAGAGACGCAGTTTCCCTTCTTCTCTATCACTCTGTGTCAGACATGGCACAAGGCAATCACACCTGACTCGCTCTCTCTCTCGAATCGTGAAAATTATTACATCTTTGGTGAGGCTAATCGACATTAAAAATATATTCAGCACGATGATTTATCGAAAAGAAGTAAGCAATCGAATATTTCTCTCATTTCTGAGAAAACGATGGTAAATAACGTGCAAATGCGATGTTTTGATTTTTACATTGTGGCCTTATTGTTATTTTGCAGTGAAACGAGGAAAGAATTATTGCCGTCTTCGAGAATACGAGTAACGAAAAGCTAAATAATAATGAAAAGCTTCTTTTACATGATGATATTGATTGTAATATCGTCGTACGAAACATATGGGATTAAAGATTGTCGAGCAATTTGCTTAAATAGCAATGATGAACGCAGCAACTTTTAGGTGAGAGACTTTCTTCGACCACGTGGCACAGATATAGTCGCGCATATGTGAAACAATGCACTGAAGTCGATTATGTTCTCACTTTAATATCCAGTATCAAGACTAGTACTATGGAGCGCGTTGTTATACGATATTAAAGCAGTTCGCGGCGACATTATTTGGGAGGGAGAACTCGAGTAATTTAGGGCACGTAATTAATATCCTTGCGGCCGTACGTCCATACGTCTCGCCCACGTTGATCGCTATCCTCCCGCAGATACGCGACGTAAAAGCATCGTCCGTTATACGTAGATACGTATATACATTGGTATAAGACTTGATTGAACGTTTCCCCACAGTTTTCGCGGCGACCGAGTTACCAGGTATCGACTTTCGGAACTATCGGTTACCCGAGCTTTTCCCTAGATTGAATATTCAAATTAGTTGTTGTGTTCGAACCGCGAGGAATATATCGCTCTTCCGCTTAATTTCGAGCGTAATGCCGCCGATACCGTGGGGGAGATCAAAGGTCTCGAAAAAGTGGTTACCGCTTTACGGTGTAGAGTTTCTTGCTTTGTCCTCCAATCTCGCAATGTACTTATACTTCTTCCTCGGTGCAGTTCCGCATCCGCTTACATCCCGCTGGAATCGCGCAACCGCGTGCAGCCGATAAACTTTGCGGTGAAACGTTAAGACGAGTTAAGGAACACGCTTTGCATCCTATCTGAATAGATAAGCTTTTGAAACGCAATTACTCTCTTTATTCTTCGAGACGATCTTACAAAAAAAGACCTCTCCAGTTGTAGAAAATTCTAAATTCAGTGACAAACACGTTTACAGTAGACAATAAAAAAAAAATTATTATTTGATACGGTGAATACTATATCGAGAGAATAAATTATCTTTAACGTTACGGTGGACTTTAAAACTGGAAGCATCACACAATAACACCGGTGAATCAGTTATTCAAATACAGGCGGTTCATCAATATTGAGGAAGTAAATGGAACTTAGCTGCTTCCGAGATGGATTGCGCTCGCAAGAATTTTATTTTCTATCGTGCCATCAGTTTTCGCTGGGTGCACACAACGAGGACTGTATGACGAGTGTGTTTATAGCGAGAAAGAACTGAGCTTTTCATTCACGAACGAATACCGAGAGTAGATCAAAGGATCGAGATGTTATGGAAAATAGACATTCAAATAAAGGAATTGGATTGAATAATCGAACTCCTCTATTCAATGCTTGGCGATTCTTAGATCTTTTGATCAATTTTTAGATTGTATTCTGATGAATGTCTGGTTGCAAAGTCTCCAAGTTGTGAAATAATCGTAGGTTTTTTCTCCCGACTGCTGCCAACCTTCGGTTGGCGAAGACGAGGGAGTATGCGTTTCACCGAGGCCGAATCTTTGTTATTTTAACTAACTCCTTACTACTTTAAAAGACCGGTTACAAAGGGCAAATTATTTTTATTACATCTTGTGAAAGCATGTATTGCTTTATTTTAATATATATAATCCAGTATGATTCATACGGCAATTTAATCATGTTGTATAATTTATTTTCATCCATCTTATGTCTTTCCTTATGCGTTTCTTATTTTATATTAACATTATTGCGATGCCATTTTTCGTATCAAACGCGAAGATGTCAGTTGTCTTATTTTAAGAGCACGAAATACATAGGGTAAACTCGGGTAAGATGGCCAACCCATATTCATTCGATGTTTCATGGGGAGCTAGGTTGAAAGAACATAAGTTGGCCATCTTTCCTGTATAGCCATCTTTTACCCGAGTTTACCCTAAGAAAATTTAAACAAAGTAAGCAATTCGTCCAATTACAGCCGAGCATTTTTCTCGATTTAATCTTTATATTTCTTGAGAATTTTTTTAGTTGTCCCGTTTATTGCTTCAATTTTTTTATGTGTCTCCGGTCTAATGAAACAGCGAGACCGAAAACGTACGAAAGAATTTAAGTAATAAACAGTTAGGGAATCGACCAATCGCGATCATTTTCGAGAACGGTAGGTCAAACCAGATGGCAATAGGTAAATCTGGTATATCTTCTTTATTTAGTTAGTACACGACATCTTTGCCCTTTAACAATACTGCTGTAACTATAAATACCGCATAAGGACATTTATGTAGTATTCAAGTCTTATAAAACGAAGAGTAAATTTGGAAACTTTTAACGTTCAGGTTGGTTCGTCTACGATTTAAGGTGAGGCAAACAGATATTACAATACTTACCGTCTCCATATAATACATTCGATCAACATGATTAATAAAAATGTGGTATTTGACCCAGGATTACGTTGATCAAATCTTGAGATTTTTGAAAAATATTTTCATCGTACAATTTTTCGTTCGCAATGGATGACTATCATCGTCCGGCTAATCGTTTTTTGGAATCCAACTCGTCGTCTTGTGCGGCACTGACAGCTTCGGAGGCGGTATTCATGTACGAGAATTCGAGCAATGACATACTCGAATGTGAATCGGAGAATGAGGAGAACGAGAATGAGGAGAACGAGAATGAACAGCCGCAGGATAACGACTCGCAAACGTCCACTTCGTCGTGCGTTTCAAAAATGGATTATACACTGCCGAAATATCGCAATAACGTAAGTCCCGCGATCGACAAGATTGTGCGAATGATGAACATGCCGAGCTTGATAACCTCTCAGGACTCGTCCAGCGGCTTGCCGATGAATTGCATTTCATCGCCCGGTTATTGTTGCGACGGTAACGAGAATTTCGCAGTTCCTGTCATGGCTAAAGAACATTTGGATATATGCTTCTCAAGTCCGAAACCGTTTGTCAGTGCTTATAAAAGAGGCAGCGCGGAGGATCGCGAAGATCCGCAATCGAGGACGATGAAAGAGATCGAGCCCTCGTTGTGTCAGATCGGGCAAGAATCTATGTCGGGTTGGCAAGAAATCGCCGATCCGGATGGCGAGCCAATCGTGGATTCTTCACGTTACGAGGTAAAAAAAGATACCGTCGTTAATTATAATCGAAAAAGGAAGCAAATGACAAAATAATAAATATGTATAGGATAAGATCTACGTGTCCGAGGTGCACTTCTTACTGATGGTCTCCAATAGGAATCGAAGGGCTACTTTATCTGAAGAATCACGAAGGGATTCCAAAGATAGCGCTTTTAGTGAATTTATGGGATCCGATGAAGAGTAAGCGGAGATTTGTCATTGATACACGTGAAACGAGGAATAATGAATCAGCGAAAATCACGAAAATTGGCAATAGCGGACGTCGTTATCTCTCATTTTCTTTTGTGAATTTAATTTTTAATTTTGAAAAATGTGTGTTTGATACATAATTATTATAATAATGAATCAATTACTTTTAATCAATCAGATCATTTGATATTAGAGCGCTGCATGTTGGCATATTAATTGTTCAGTTTGAAATAATGTAAAGTTTCTTATCATATAACGCGATATATTATATCAAATTTTATTAAATCTAATAATTGCACAATTAAAGGCCAGATTTTTAGGCAAATGTATAGAAGGTGTTTTACAGTAATAAATTGATAATATTAAATTTACGAATTTTCTTTATATTCTAATAACTTTTTTTTTTTTTTTTTTTTTTTTTTTTTTTTTTTTTTTTCCTTCCAAAAATGATGTTTGAAGAGATATCTTAATATATATATTAAATCATATTAACATTTTAAGATTCTTGTTTTCTATCTATGATTCGTAAATTAATATCTATTATTTGATGTTAGAATTCCATTTATTTATCATGCATATTCGACATTAACATCTATTATAAATAGTTAAAATGCTTGGGAGCGTTTTAATTATTGGAATTTTATAACCGATATTCTATTAACATTTTATATATTTTGTTTATTGATTCTAAAACACATAACTGAAATAAGGAAAAGCTTAATGAAATTAGTGAAATAATTTTAAACCTTTGCTTAATATTCCCACTTACACAACGTTATAATTCATATCCGTTTTGAATTTTCGTTGCTTGTGACTTTATTTATGTTAGCATTCTGTTGTTTGCTAATGTCGCGGCGTTTTTATGGGCTATGGCAACGACGCTCTTTGCTAAGTCGGTACCGAGCCACCGAGCGATAAGGACGCATTAAGGAGACAATAATCTTTAGTTCTCTCTAAATCAAGTAGTACTTTCGCAGTGGAATCTATTCGTACTCCGCGTTTCTATACTACCGCGCAAATTTGACGCAGTTAAACTACAACAGACGCGAAAATCCAACACAAGTTACCTATCAATAATCTTTTTTCGAAAGAATATATATGAACCTTGCTCGACGGATTTTCGCGTTCAATATCAAGATAACTGACAAGAAAGACAGTCGCGTTTTGTGTCGAGGCGCGTTTCGGGCGCTTCAGGATATGTCGCCATCTCCTGGCACAAGCGGGCATATCGATTGTATCGATTATGCTGTCCAATTAGGTGGATTTCTGCGATTTCAATGTCGCAACGCGAATGGCCAGCAAGCTCAGCTTTTCGTTCGAGAATCGATTTCTACCAACGCGATACGCGCCTGACAAGAGCTTTCGCTCAGTGTTCAACATGTCCGACGAAGAGCAGGATATTCGTATACCATATTCGTCTCCTGAGAACGCGTCTTTCACTACCGCGAGCGATTCGTTGCTGAACACGTGCCTGACGCCGAGTGAATGTAGCGACATTGTTCAGAAGGAAGCTGAAAAGTCGTGCTACTTCACGCCGTCATCCGGATCCAAGAGGTTCCTACAGTGGAGACAGATGGACCATCGTTCTCCGAGGGATTCTCCGTTCTGCACGGCCGTGCTGAAAACGATGTTGGCCAACGAGAGCACGTCGAGAACGTCACCGTGCGACGAATCGTTGGTCAGGCAAATAGACATGCTCAACTTGTCCTCGCCGGGATCTCCACGCGCGTCTGCGACGCCTACGAAGGCGGACACGACCCTGACGAACCTGGAAAGCATCCCTGAGAGAAGAGAAGACATCCGTGAAGATCCGCCAGCGCGATTTTCGCCCACGAAATACACGAGGATGGATGCGGAGAAACCGCGGATTGTCGACCGCGACGAAATCTCGGCGAAGGACAAGACGAAGGACGAGTTGACATCCGATTACTCGACCATGGAGTCGAACAACGTCGACTCGGACAACGACGGTTCGTCGTCGAAGGTGACGTCCGACAGTTCGATCGATCAGCTTCCGCCGCGAGAGACGAAACAAAGCGACCGCCCGTGCCGAGAGAACGCGATCGTCGGTTTCGCAGAACCGACGACAAAGGGAGCTCGTAATCCTATGAATGCGAAATCGACTCGCATAGCCGATCACTCGGCGACCTCGTCCGGCAAGCCGAGCTTTATTGGGGACGGCGAGGTGTTCGAAAATGACACGTTCGACGATCTATACAGCCGTAACGTCGAATTGGCGCAGAATTACGTAGAGCAAATGATGGCCAAGGAGCAGGAAGGCGGTTGCTTTCTGAGTAATTTATCAAGAAAGATCGTAAACATATCGGCGCTGTGCCGATCGCCTCAACGGTCGAAAAAATCGAAGGAGAGGAATCAGGACCGCGCGGACGTGAGAACGAGTTCGCCGGTGCAAGAAAGTGCGATAATGTCAACGGACGTTCTAGAAGAGAGAAGCCCGATCCTTAAACTGCGCTTCGTGACGTCCAGGAAAAAGAGACAGGTCCAGATACCTCCTGATAGACTCAGATCAGGTAACGCGTTTCACCTTGGCGGGAAATGGTCGATCGATGATCGTGGCGTGCCGCGTAGCAATAACAACGATTCCAACCTTGAGTGCCATACGTTTTTGCATCGGCCCGACCGACCGACGTCGCGAGATATTGTCCGCGGCGGTACCCCCGTTGTCGCCCACCTGTTACCTATTCTCTCGTAAATCGTTATATCGATTCGCGCGCGAATTGAAATATCTAATTTTTATTTATCACGCGGTTGTTTTAACACGAGCTGACATAGATGAGGTAAGGTACGTTCAAAATAACAGAAAAAAATAAAGAGAAAGAAAAACGGTGAGGCGAAATGGTAATTTGTAATTGACTTTAGCGAGCACTTACACCAAAGACATGACTCGAAGTATTTCGCGATTAAAACTTCGTTCAAACGTAATATAATTGTTTTTTAACTGTTTTACATGCCGCGAGGCAGTTCGGGATGGACGGAAAATCCGATTTTTTTTCACGTCTATTGTTTTCTCAGCTGCTCCTTCTCTATATACCTCGCCTGCGCAGTGTGTATGCGCGATAGGCGCGATTAATTAATGATTTTACGTTGCGTAATCGTCTTGAACATCATAAACGAATGGTAAACGCATTGCGCAATCATCATCTCGTATAATTATACTCGAGATTAAATGCACGAATATATTTTTATCGTATCTCTGGCTCGCTGGATTTCACTCGTGCTTTTCCGCGACATATCGCGAAAACGCGAGTGGAAAGTGGAGCAAATGGAGCATGCACCAGAGAACGTATTTCACACCGCCACGCAGCGAGAAAATGAAAATGCGCGATTCTGGTCCGCTGCGTAATTCTTGGCGAACGCCAGGGCCGCGATTTAAAGCGAGCACGGGAAGACTCGAGACTGTAAATCACGGGTACCTGCGCGGGCACGAAACACGAAGGAAAAACATGAAGGAGATTATGCGTCTTAGCATTTGCTCCTTCGTGTAACGTGTACATACTCATTAATTCTTACGAAGAGGGGAGTATATAGCGCTTTGTTTTGCGCGCAAAGTCGTTCGATCAATATTTAGGCACGGTGTGTCGCGCCGATTTATCCGACGAATCGCTTTGTAGCGCCGCTTGTATCTCGTAAAAAAGGACACTTAATTGTCACGTGGGATTACGGCGAGCGGCTCCGCTGTAATTAATGCCATTACCATGCAAGATCGGGAGATAATCTGCTGCTCTTATGCAAAGGCTTACGCGACAAAGAGAAATTCACAAAGTGCTTTAAAAAAACACTTTTCAAGCGATATCGCGTAATATTACGCGAGACTCGGTACATTTAACAATTTTTTTATTAAAAAAAAAACAGTATTGTATAGCTTCAGGATATTTTGCTTATTTGTATATTTACATTTGTATGTATAAGACATCCTTCTTAACATAGACCGTTCGTTTTGTCAACAGATGTCCCGTTTCCACCGTCGCACAAAATGACAGTGGCAGAAGTCTTCGACGAACGAACAGGATCTCCACGGCCGGAGGTCCTGAAGCAACACTTTATCCTCGAAGGTAGGATCGACGAGGCCGCGGCTCTTCGTATAATTAACGATGGAGCCGCCCTTCTACGCTCGGAGAAGACTATGATAGACATCGAGGCTCCGGTCACCGGTGAGTCAATTAGTTTTTGTTAAATCTTGTTTTCGATTCCGGTCAAGCTGCATGGTTGTCGACGACTCGCTGGGAAAGCACGATCTCGGCGATATGCGTGTTCGACTGTCGTCGAGCGAGGCTGCCCTGATTAATTGGATGTAAGATATGCGCGCTTTAATTGAAATCGAAAATTTGGTCCGCCGCCCGGTTCCCGGCCGTTCCTTAATCAATTATCCTTGAATTAAGTTCGTCGCGACGGCCTCCTTTGTGGCGTCCGCTGATTGTTCCAGAAGCGCGGAATAGGAGAACGTAATAAATCCCACCCTCGCTCGGCTACATCGGATCGATTCGGTCCTATTTCCTTCTACGCCCCCTTTCACGGCCTCTTCGACCACTCGCTTATCCTTTTACGCACATACCATTTACAGTTATTACTTTCCGCATTACTGCGATACAAGTTTCATTAGTGGGATTAATGGGCCATGCGCGTTTGTGTTACTTTTTTTTCGAATAATTTTGTTGGTTCATTACGATGTCGTCTTTAAAATGTCTGGTGTGAAAAGTACTGGTGTTCGATCCGACAGAGAGAAGTTTCGCATAAAATAATATTTTCCACGACGTCTGATTTGCTTTTAATTGACGGGATAATTGTCTCATTACGTTGGAATTCCGATAACCGATCGGAGGGCTGTGAAGTATCGGCTCACTCCCTGATCGTTATGAACGTCTTCAATAACGGAGAGATAATTAAATTACAATTAATAACTTAATAGCAATTAATTAATAAGTAAATACAAATATAAAAGAATTAAATAAGTGATAATTAATTAGAGAGATAATTAAATTAATAAATTAATAACAATTTATTTATTAATTAATACAAATAAGAGAGACAAATAAATAACAATTAATTAAGACTACAGAAACAGCATCGATTTTATTTATTTATTTTGTTTATTTGAGAATACATTTCTTCCGCGGCGAGTATATAACCTTCGATAACATCTATCAAATCAATGTGTCGCGTGCACACGCGCTCGTGGCAGCCGCACCATGCTGCCGCAGCATATTTTTCGCGCATATGCTCGTCGCAACGCGGAATCGATGGTCAGCGAATCGGCCTTAAATTTATTTCAACGTCGATCGAGGCGGCCGGTGGAATCGGTCATCCCTCTATCCGTTCGTTTCGCACGCTTTTTCGCTTCCTTCGATGCCCGCCGCGCCATTCGTCGTTCGCGCGTCTCATGCATCCTCCCGCGGCATAATTCATCTTTCTACTCCGATCCTGCACAGTCACTCCACCCCGTCGCGCCGCGCCGCGCTGCGCCGCGCCGTCTTGCCACTCCTGCCCGCGATGCGGATTCGCATTCGACGACCAGACGCCTGGCGCACCGCAATTTCTCTCTGTCGATCCGTGCTCTTTTTTTTCTCCCCCTTCACACTCTCGTGTGCGACACATGTGCCAAAAGTGAGTCGGAGAAGCGGCTTACGGTATCGACAATTATCTACGAACCAGCGACGAACGGGGAGAGGTATCTATTAGGCACATACTCAGGTCGCTTCGAATTCCCTCGACAATTTCTCGGAATTTATGAAAACTTGGCCGAGAGAGGAGAGGTACGGGTCGACGCGACGTTTTTCGGTCTGCGAAATTCCGCCTGCCTCGAGCTTCGTTAACTCGCTTGATGAACTGCGGCGTATACTGGAAAACGGAGGAGTTTAATCCACGGAGCGAGGAAAGAAAACGCGAAGCGCGCTGACCTATCGGAAAATTAATTAACGGTTACCACGTGCCTCGCATGAAAGATTGATATGCATATTTCCGAAAGTATTTAACTAATGAAAAGAGACTGCTCTTAGAGTCTTTGCGATTATCGTGTTATTTTAAGAAACAGAAGCGTAAAACTTTTGGGGAATTTTGATTGATACTTTCACGCGGTTTTTTTTCTCAATTTCTCCGCGAGTGCGCAATTAGTGGACGGATGATTTTTATTAAGTGCGACGCGTCTTGGATTGATGGCGAGGAGGATCAAATTGCGCTTGGATAATTGGGAGAAGGACGGGAGGCATGTTGGGGTCTTCTTTTGAACCGACTTGGATTTCTTTTTGGTCGTACGGCTTCACCACCACGTGACCACGTTTCTTTGATCGACGTATAACCCTCGATTGTTCTCAATCACCGGGCGGCTAAATCCTCACACGAATAAGTTGTTCGCAGAACGAAGTCAGTCAATCGGATGACGGCAATTTACGACCGCTTAGATCTCATTTACCAGTGCGGCTATATATTATCATGTATCAAAAATGCGTATTTTAATTTTTGAATTACTTAAGCGCCTTTGATGTTATTAATAAATTCAGCAATTTCAAAATAGAGTTTAATTTTAATAGCGATGAGATAAATCACAATTGGAGTTAATACTATAGCCTTATAATTAATAATAGCATTCTATCGGACCGTTAATTAATCAACGTCCAAGAATAATATCTTATATTTAAAATGCTGCAATCGCTTATTCTTTTTGTTTTAATTTTTCCTCATTTTCACTCATTACATGCTTCTAATTTAGGATTAAGATCAAATCGACCAATAATTAAATTACTGTAAAAATATATCTATCAGTTTTCTGGGCAATGAAAAGTAACATCTTATTAGGATTAAACTATTTTCTTTTCAAATCCAGAGAGTAGTATGCATGCGTAATAAACCGAGATTAGAGCTAACCGGCGTTGTTAAAATTTCCCGTAAAAAATTTTTTTTTTCGGACGGTTCGCGGCCTCCGTAAACGAACTTCGCCGATATTCAAATTAATGATAATGAGTTGCTCGAATGTTAGCCGAATGGGATCTCCGACGGCGATTAGTACGTTTCTTTGCGTCATGAAGAAACAGCCATTTCCACGTCCATAGAGCGAAGTGGCTCGTTTCAATTCTCGTGTCCGACTTTGCTCTCATCTCTCGCCAACGTTATATAAGCTGAGTGAGACAGCGTGTTACGATAATCGCTTCGACGTTGCATTAATATTTTTTCGCTTTTCTTCCCGCTTCTGCAAATTTTTTTCGCTCCAGAAACGACTTCTTTCGTTACGCGCGCTCGTAAAGCTTTACTGCTGTCCTCGCGCTCGCGCTTGTGCCTCTGCGAAATGGAAGAAGTAGAAAAAGAAATGAAAGAAGTAGTGATCGGATAGTTATCGTCAATCCTGGAAGTTAATGCTGATCATTAAGGATTAAGGAAAGAACGTAACAAAGAAAACAGGAAATATACGATCACTGTAAAATGGCTTTCTTTTAACACAATTTAACGCGTTTAATTGAACGTAATTTAATGTTAATGTTTAATTTATATTTATATTGTTAAATGTTAAATGTGTGTGGGCAATGAATACGAGCTTCTCCAATCTTTCCCTACTCAAAATTTTGTATATTTTGACATCCTTTAAGACATCGTAGATAAATGAACAACGAACGAGATGTTTCAGATCGCCATAACTGTGCACCGCGCAATTTTGCAGCGAGCCCCGATTTCAGTTTGCCCGAAACAATTTCTGTTTGTCCGCTAAGCGATCCGGGATCGGTCGGGTATCATTTTGCTTGAAGCTCCACTCGCGGTACTTAAATAAAGGTTTAATTTCGGACAACTCAAACATCGCCGAATCATTCGGTCGCCGCTCGTTTCGGCGCGATTGTAAATTTGCGCTCGATCAGAAATCTAATCCGCTCCGTTTCAGTCGATAGCGCGGTTTACAGCGATAGCTTCGATAGCGGTCATCCGGAAAGAAAATGAAACACTCGAGTCAAAGGTGCTTGTCGACATCGAGGGAATTAATTTGCGAATTTTTTTCTTTTTTTTCTTCTTTTTTCCACAACCTCGGGCACGGAAAATCGAGACCGTGGCTCTCGAGACTCTTGAAGGGGAACACAGTTGTTATCTAACGGCGCACTATCTTAATTGTCTTCCTGCCTTGTCGCGGCAAAATTGATACGCAGCCGGAAACATGGTTATGCGAGCGTCGTGTTGACCGAACTCGGGTACCGGGTGTGTGTGTAGGAACATAAATTATTCATACAAGTGCGAGCGTGGCGGGAGAGGAGGAGAAGAGAAGCGGCAGGTACAGGATGGGATACAGTGGCAATATTGTTCGGCCTCCATAAAGCATCCTAAAAAGCATTAAATTATCGTTTGTCGTCTGTCGGCGTTGCTACATTGATGTTGTCCGTCTAAATATTGAACTTCGATAGCTAGCCGGGCGGGACGGGAAGCGGAGAAGTACGCGATATAAATATATATTCAGTACGTCTGATCGCGCGTTGCTTTCAGTTGCGCCTCCGTATCATTCTAATTGATAAAACACGAAACTTAAATACCACGATCGTATCGGTCTCGCTCGTGGCTTGAGACGTATAGACATAAATTTCAAGCACGATGGAAACAGCTTCGCCAAATACCGTGACATTCGCATAAACATTTCGCCGGTCGGGAGCTACCGCCGAGTTTCTGAGTGGAAATGGAGTTTCCTTCGCAAAAATGCCCGTGCGCGCGTTCGCGGGCCATTAAATTCGGTCTAAACGTACGGACGCACGGAACCCCCGGGGATAATTGCTTACACGTTGATTACACCCTTACACGGAACGGAACGGGCGTGGCGGGCGTTTGCGGGGGCGAAAAATCGAGCAGCTTTTACTTGCTGACGGGGCTCTATCCTCGCGTTCTTTTTGCGCCGGGCGATAATACTTCGGAGTTAATACGAAGGGCGAGAAAGCCTGTGGCGGTCGGATAAAAGCTTCGCGGTCTGACGTTTCAATAATGCGTCCGTCCTCTGGATGAGAGGATTTGCCGGAGAGAGCCATTATAGCAAGCGATGGCTCTCGACTCACCGTCGCGTCGCGAGTTTACGCAACAGCCTCGCGTCGACCGAGTTAGACGACTCGTCGTCGTCCGCGTCGGAACGCGGCGCAAAGCGGTTAAAGCGCAATATGGCAAGAGTCTCCGGGACGGCAGCGGTGCATTGCATAGCGATATATTATTTAGAAAACTCCCGATGGAACGTGCAGAACGCAAAGTTGCGGGACCGCTCTCGGAGCATTAATTGAGAGAAAGAGATAGAATAGAGTGTGTGTGTGTGTTGGTGCATAGTACGTAGGCTTCTATGCTACGTCGACGCGATGAAACATTCGCGCACGAATGTTCTCGTCCGCCGCGCGGAGTCGTTAATTATCTTATTAAATGGTAACGAGATGAAACGCCTGTACGCTCGGTCGATGGCGCCTGTCGGACCGGCAGGAAGTTTCCCCCAATTTTCTCCCTTAACGCGTAACCGAAGTTCTTGCGGAAGCGGCGCCCTTAATACTTGATGCTTTAATGCATACGTAGTGTCTTGTAGTTAATACCATTCGCGCGCGTTGATATCTGCATCGCCGAGTATATACATCGCGTTGAACTTGTTCTATATCGCCGCAGTGCGATGCGAAGTTTGTTCAAATATAAGAGAACAAAAGTGTTCTCCATTGTTATATATTTTGCATGGTTTTTTCTCCCTATTTTAAATTTATATACATATATGTGTATGTATAGTATATATTACATAGAAATATGTGTTCGCGCACGAGTACTCTTGAAAAAAAGATACAGTTGATATAGAATTGGTGTAAAAATTGGGAATGTGAAAAATAAAAATAAATTTTAACTGCCATTAGCCGCAAGATTAAAATTGTTATTCAATATCGCGTTTGCGTGTTGTATATACGCGACAAGGAAAGCAAAATATCTTTGTACTTTTGCACACCGAATCGACTTCGTTTGCAATCGAATCGATATGGATAATTCAATAATTATGATTTAACCGAGACGTTCCCCCGGAGATGCGGAAAGGAAGTCGGCGAAAGTGGGCAGATAGCGCGGAATCCATTTCCCAAGCCGGTACTGATCCGAATACAAATTCCGTTTGTACGCGAAACGATGTGTTCGTATAAAGTGCCATCCTTGGAGACACAGAATTCTCGAGGAGACGCAATCGATATCGGGATAGGGTCATAAAAAGGTAGGGCGACGGTTGCCAGGTTTAACATTTCTTTTCTCTCCACGTGGATTCGAAAGTACGATATTTGACGGCACGATATACACCGGCACGTGTGAACTTTTATGTAGCGATGTATGTACAATCGGGCTCAAATCGATATTCCTCCATCTCTCGATATGTACGATTTTTATAATACAATTGTTACGAGCACAATTTCGTTACAGAATCTGAAGAAAGTATTACGTAATATACAACGAATTCTCTCGCAGATCATCTAAGCTAATTTGAATTTTAACGCGGAATGAATGTATCATTATACGATTACTGGATATATGGAGGTATATTCTCTTGTTAGGAAAATATTGTCGCTCTCAATATCTAATTATGAATTTTGTCGATAATTACCCGTATTGTCAGTCAACGGATATATCGACGGGGGATAACGGCCTTAATCATTTATTTAATCCGCGGAACCAATTTGCTCGATCGGGGGGAGTATTCGGCTTTATCCTCACGCCAATTACAAGCTTAACTTGCGTCAGTCGAGCGGAGACAAAAGAATGAATTAAATGAGGTAGCGCTTTAACGTGAACGTTCGCCTTCTCTACAATCGGATTTCCGACCGAATGCGTTATAAAGATAACAATTTGTACCTTTGTACATCACCGTGCTGTCTTGGACTTGTAAGATGAGGGGTTGTCAAAGCTAAGATTCACTATCTACAAATGCGACCGCATTTCCGAGTGCACTCGGCGCCGATATCGTTACTACCCAAAAGCGGAAGTCATTTCGTAATCATCAGTAATAAATCATGTTGTCTATGAAGGATCTCCAGTCCAATTAGCGAGCAAAAGCTGAAATTAAACCCCATTTTATATATAAACGGCCCGAGATTGGCAAACAGACACGATCAATGCTGTCGAATTGACGATTACGAGAATATTATTCGCGAAAAAGCGAATTAACGGTTATAGGAGAGCATTCATGGAAAAATATAGCGGAAATCCATACGTGAAATATACCGCGTTATGAAACCTCGTGAAAATATATTATACATACGAGTTATCGATATACTACTCGCAAAGTGAAAATGATACAATCGTATACGCAATATAATTTTTTGGTTATACGCTTGTTTATATTTTTAAATAAAAATAAAATAAATACATTGTTTATTGACATATATACACAGGAAAGGTAGAAAGAGGAAGGGTATATCGATTTGACAAGTTTTCCTGCAAGTTTCATGGTTACGCCGCACTCTACCTCTTCTTCTCTCTTTAGGGCTGTAAAGTGGTTAGCAGTCGTTCTCGTATAAACACCCGCTGCAAACTCGACATAGACGCGAGAAAGAAGTAGCACAGAAGACGCTAAGTCGAAATGCACTAAGATGCGACGCAGCGCAAAACTAGGTCGACTATGCCTTTCAAAGCGAAGGGCTCTGGCGAGCCAAACGCTTTATACCGCGAACTATTTTCCGAAATTACTATCCGTGGTCGTAAAAATTGTAAGCTCGAAGTCGGCAAAATTCGCGTCGCGAGACTCCGTTATAAAAATTTATATCTATCCTAATACGTACAAGGAGCATTTTCTATCTTTATCTCTTCTCAAGTACAAGGTTCTAAGAATGACGAATTAATTATTTTACAATGTCCTATTCAACGAACGGCAATGATGGCTCTCGTCGAGTTCGACTCGCGATAACCATCTCGCGTTCGCTCTATCACCGCTTAAAATGCGTCAACGTCGGCAAAAAGAAGATCGGGCATAACCGCGGTGCCCAGGTATAATGAGTTTTCAGAGTGGTTCAGTAAATGCTGACGGGCCGAGGGAGAGTCGGGTTATAGCACAGTAAACGTCTCTTATAGATCGTCGAGCATCGTCGTTGTACGTTCCGCTGCATAACTGCACCGTTTCGCCGTTTCGCCGTTTGTCATTAACGTTTAACGGCCGCGCAATAAAATGTACCATGCGACAGTCGGGAAATGTATAACAATATAGATATATGTACATATGAAAGATGAATATAAAATGCACGTGGTTATTATTAAATCGTCAAGTTACGAAACATAGAACGTTCCGCCTCTGCATTAGCTTTTATTTCTTCCGCAAAATATACAGAATGTTTGTTGCTACTTAAAAGTTATGGATTGTTTCATCAACTTTGATTTGATTTTCTATACATATTGAGACAATTATAACTTGTGGGTAATAAGCGATAAAAAATGAAGAGCTTCGAAAACTATAATAAGCTTTAGAAGAAAAATAGAAGAAAAGCGATAAAATCATATTGTATCAATTTTACACTGTTAGAAGCAGTGTGTGAATATCACACACTTTATCGCGTGTGATGTGTGTCCGCCGTTTTAAGACGTCTGTAAGTGTGTTACTTTTTCACGCACGAATAGATGTTTGATTATATTAGCGTGTATGACTTGTCACACAGCTGGAGATGTGTAATTTAATGCAGTCCTCTTAATGCCAGAGGAATTATAATACTTTAAAACAAAAAAAAATATTTATTTCGAACTTTTATTACTATTTTTTAACTAAATTTGTTTCTTAAGATGCAGTCTATAATTATAAATATTTTTCTCGTATTTAAATAACACATATAAAAACACACTTACCTTGGTGGGATTCGAACTCGGGACCTCTGGATCGTGAGCCAACTGCCTTACGTGGTAGACCACTTCTTAATTTAATGTTAGTGTTATATTTAGTCTACATATGTCAACCAGCGCAAATATATAATTTTTCAAAAATCATCTTAAGAAACAAATTTAGTTTAAAAAGAGTAATAAGATTTTGAATTAGTTATATGATATAATATTTCTTAATGTCGGCTCATTACGAAATTTTGTGTTCGTAAATATATTTATGAAAAAAGTATATTTATAAAGTTAAAACATTCTTATCAAATCCATACACACACACACACACACACACACACACACACACACACAAGAGAGAGGGCCTCATTAGACAAAAATAAAAAAACCTTTTTTATAGCATCCCTAATAAATAATGATCGGAATGTGCTTCCATCAAAGACTTGTTCATCTTGTTTATCCGTTCATAATAAAGAATACTGTATAATTGGCACTACACTTCAATGTGCACACAATTCGCACACAGCCACAGGCTCGTCGTATTCTAACCTCAAAGAGTTGCCGATGCGTACCTGCATGATATGTGACTTGGTCAGTGTGTGATTAGTAAGTGTGTTATATTATACTCAGTGTGTAACTTTCCCCAAAATGTGTTATATTCACACACATAGAAACATTACACGTGTGTGAATACTATAGTGCTTGACTATTTCATACACTTGTGGATGTTTTACTAAATTCACACGTTGAAGTGTGTGTTTTATACACATTCCCTAGTGCGTTTCCCTGTTTTTCACACGTGCACATTGAGACACAAGTGCATGAACGTTTGAAAAATCATACATTACACACGTGTGACGCATTAATATTCACACATGTGTGACAGGTCTACTTCTAACAGTGTAAGTAGATTTTACTTTTTCATTCGAAGACTTAGTTATGAAAATATATATTGTTAAAGATTGGTTAAGTTGCGATAAACATTTCCTCCTTCGCGAAGAATCCGCGGTTTGGCGGAAGTGCGCTTAGCGAGGAACATCCTATATAAGTTGTGTATGCTGCGTGTCCATACTATAACCGGCAGGCGATGGCATCTTTTGAGTGCTGGCATATCGCTCATGCAGACCATAATAATTAAGAGTTACCGATTACGCGATAATCCGTTCGCAGATATTATCTGGGTGGGTTTCAATAACGCAGTTCGTGACTCTTTTTCGAGGTTGAGCTTACCTCGCCGGATGTATATCCTTGGACCTTGCGCGCCTTGTGCGAGGTCAAGGACGGCCTCGGAGAGGCCGCGGACGCGATTCCCGCGATTTGGCGAACGACATCCGGCGATGCATCGCGCAACTTTCACAACCGGCGAGCACGATTGGGAGCACCGTTGTTTCGTGTTCGCGTTTTATTGGTTGCCAGTAACGTGTGGCAGCCCACACCCTTTCCTTATTTTTCACCGCTCTTCCGCCTTCATTCTTTTATTCCGTGAAGCGTTTAGGCATCGCGATCGCGAAGAAAAACTGCGGCGTAGTTCTCTCTCCCTTTTTTTCACATATATATTTTTCAAAGGTATTAATCGATTCTTACAAACGGGAAAAATCGGATCACAAAAGTTTATCAGTGGCATGTTGACCGTGTTTTGGCAACACACCACTAATTTTTCTAAGGCCTATCTATCTTGATCTCATTCTGCGGCGGAGAACCCTTATGATTGTTGTCTTTTTACCCACTGTGGTGCGTGAAATAAGAAAGGGAAAGAATTAATGGTGCGATTGAATAAACATCCCCCGGGATTGCAGGCTCTGATATTAACTGGATTTTTCCTATGACATAAAAAAAAGCGACTGAATTGATTCGTGTACTCAAGCATTTATTATATCATAATTGTGATTAAAAATGAATCCTAACGGTTCTCCCTCTGCTCGCTTTCAGTGTTATTCGACCTAATATTATAGATATTTGAAATCGCAAAGACAGTTTCGCAGTTAGGAAGCCGCTATTTCACCTTTTATTCGCGCTCTCCGGCGTCTTACCTACCTCACAGCGTACGGACTCTCCGTTTATTCCGCGTTCCGCTCAAAAGTTAAAGTTCTACGCGACGCGAGTGACACGGTATTGCACCTTGAAACGGAAAGAGCCAGACGTCTCGTTGTTTTGCGGCCGACAATCGCACGAAAGTCGCTCGAAGCCCCCCGGTCACCCCCTTCCGCCTCCCGATAGAGGTATAGTTACACGGAATGTAGAGCAAGTGTGTCCCGACTCGACGTGCATGCCGGAGTTATTATAAGATGATGGAGCTATGGGCGCGCGGGTTCAAGGCTGCCGATTCCAGTCAGGGCCGATAAAGTTAGCGGGGAAGTTGGGTGAAATAGCGCGGGATTTACCGCGCCCTTAAGTCGAATCCGGCCTGTGGATCGTAAATTGAAATCTATTTCGAAGCGAAGCTTGACTATTTTTTTTTATTATCGCGCCCCTCAAACTTTTCATCGATTCGATCTCTGTCGGGTGGCGACGGGGATGGACCGGGAGGGGACGGGGAATCGGCATCGCGACGGCGATGAATTCACATGCGAACGGCCGTTCCCATCGTTTCTTGCCGTTCGTGAGGAGAAACTAATGCGGTTAATCGAACGTCGCGAGCGGAACGCTCTCCATTCAGAGGCGTATTCGTTATTTTGTGATTTCGTCGATATGGAGGAAAGGGATGATAACAATTATTATTTCGAATAGCAATGAAACTTTTATTCCGATGAAATATACACCATATTGAAATTTATTACTTTTCTTTTGCATATTTATTTTATTTTATCAAAACCGCGCCGGGAGGTGGGACGACTTAAGTGCTCGTATAGAGCGACTTATTCTTTCTTCTTTTTTTTTCTTTCCCCGGGGCAACTCCGTCGAGGGCGGGCTCACGTTATATCCCACGAGCGTGACACGCGAGGGTGCATGTACTCCCCCGTAGATACGGCTGCCAGAGATAAGGGGCCCGTAACGGGTGTCGGGAAAAAGAAAGCACGAATCATGAAGAAACGCCCTCGAGGCTCGATTTCTCCCACTCGCGCGGATATCGGGGGGGCCTATGAAGAATTTAGTCTTTAATTTTTATCGCGGCTTCAATCTGGTTGCCTGTCACAGTTAAGTCTCATATTTACGACAGAAAGATATGATCATAAGACAAAGAGGAAAATTATCGTTGGAGAGTGAAGAGGGAGAAAGAGAATAACTCTGTTTTTATAATCGTTTTTCTTGAAATATTCTATTTCTTATTGGCACATCTTAATTCGCGAAAAGTAATTTTGGAAGAGTCGCAATTGTTGAATTATATTCGTTGAGCAATTCCGTTACATTTTTATACATCGAGATGGCCATCTTTAAGGCTCTCCGCCGCGACGCGTTACGTGCAGCGAATTAACCGCGGTCTCTATCGCTGTGTGCAGATATTCCGGGAAACGTCGCTTAATCTACGTGCCGAGCGACGTACGACGCAAATAAAATTCCGACGTGCGATCTCACGGATTTCTCGGCGGCCGCGGTAATCCGGCGAATTTCTTTTCGTGTACGTCGCGAATAAATCGCACGAGCGATTCGTTAGAGCTCGGTCGGGAGACCGACTAACAGGCGGCGGCGGCGGGACTGAGGCCTCGTTACTACGACCGCCTGTTTCAACACGCAATACAATCTTCGAGAAGCCGGGTACGACGGAAACGACGACGATAGCGCGATGTAACGAGGCGTTTGAGGAAGGTAAAGTTACACATCGCACCGAGGCACCGATTTATCTCGCCAGTGTCCGTTAAGCACACACACAGTCGGTCGCGTTTTATCTCGAGGAATTTTAACCACCTTTAAAAAAATACTTAAAACCAAAATTATATTTAAAATTCAAGGTATACCCGATCTTTTTTTATACGTTTGGTCGTCCTATTTAGAAACGAGACACGCAAAGCGCCGCTTTTGTTGTATCAAAGATACATCTTTAATTTAATTAATCCCGTCGCTAATTAAAGCGGTTACCGAGAATACTCGGGAAGGATTTGTTTCGTGTTATGAGCGAGAACATATCGGTCGGGGGCGAACTTCTCTCTCTTTTTCTCTCCCTTGAGAGCAACAAGAGTGAGTTTCATTGTGCACGCACGATCTCTTCTCTCTTTGAAGTAAAAAGTAGTTCGCTCTGGCTGGGGTGTAATCGTGACGAGGTCATCCGCGGATCTATTAAAAATGAGAAAACGCGTATTCATCATCGAGCGAGGTCACGCAGAAGCGAAAGATCATTATGCTTGTCTTCGCGAACCGTGCCAGGAGATGAAAATTGTCTTTTTCCAATAGAATAAAAATGGTGAGGATCAAAATATTTCACGAAATGTTTACTTGAAGACGGTTATGCATTAAGAAAATTAAAAATTAACTTTATTAAAAATATAACGAAGATCAAATAATAAAATAATAATTTTCAGTGGTGGCATTTATTAATTACTAATTATTTTTAGAAAATTATTAATAGTAATTATTTATTATAATACTATGTACTGCATTTACTGTTAAAATTTTAGATAAATATTTATTCAATTCTTTTTAATTAACATCATTTCTGCAAATAAACATTATTAGTATATTAACAAAATATTGCAAAGAACGAGTGTGATAAACGACATAAAAATAAAGCTAGCAATAGTCTTCAATTACTTTTTTTTATGCTTATAAAAAAAATCGCATTTTCTGGCTCGTTTATATAATTCAAAGGACTCGATTTCTTTTTCGGCAGCGGCTATTCTACGCATCAAGGCGTATTGATCGGTTCTCATTTCTCCCTTTCTCTCCCTCTGTTGTTTCTCTTGGTCATCATGGCCGAGCCGAGGGTCATGAGAAAATTCACCGGGCTTTATTCAACTAGGAATCGCCACGGTAGTTTTACAACTCAGGAATCCGTGTTTTACTTTAAAGGAGATTCCCCACCGATTTCGTGACGAGAAGTAGGAACGTAGATGGTCACGTTCCACTGCGACACGGGTTGCCATGCACGCATCGTTGCCTACTTACTTATGCCAGATGACATAATAGCGGACATAACGCGCGGCAAGTGTAATTCGCGCGAGTCATCGGCGAATGAAATGAATTAATCCATTTGAGTGTAATTTACGGAAGGAGAGACGGGGGCAGAGTTATCAATTTATCACGGAGAGCGGGAGGCTGCTCGAAAAATCGTGTATATTTTTCGTTCTTCATCGATCACCGCGTTTCAACACAATAGTAATCACAAGGTACAGCGATGGAACATTTTTTTTTGCTACTGAAAAAGTATCAGCGAAAAAGCTTCTGAAAAAGCTCTAACTCCATCGTATGTTTTCGAAACACACGTACCTTTTTTTCTGTGCCATTTTTTGTCCCTTTCACGGTGTGAGAGAGAGAGCTCGAGGTACACAGAGAGTTTGTCGAAAAATTTTCTAGTCCGTTTAAACACTCGTTTGGATTAACCATTTGCACGTTATTCTTACAAAATACACTCCACCCTGTATATTATATCATTTTTTAAAACATTGTTGACGAAGGAGTAATCGGTCCTTGTATCTCTATATTATCTCTTACTTCTGTAATTGAAATTGAAAATGGAATACGACTTGGGTGACATTAAAGTTAGTCAGCAAACCGCGACTATCTTTGTAAACGTTATTATAAAAAAAAAAGACTTCGCGAAACGCTTAAAAAATTTGTACAATGTAATACACGCAAACGTTTTTATACGGTAGGGGAACAAGGCTTTGAATAACATGCAATAAAATATCACTTAGAGGTAACCTTTTTCAGTCCGGAAAACTGCGAGGCAGACCGCGTAAATTATTTCCTCGCGACACCGCGTCCGGCCGCTATCTCTGGTATTCATCGGCTGTTGCACGCTGCGCGTTTTGTCCGGCTCCACGGTCATTCGATATAAACCCGGCGGCGTTTGATTACATTTCAGCCCCGGCAGTTGATTCGGCCCCCCCGTGTGCGCCTCGCGCAATACGGTAGTAAAAGGACCGCACGCTTGTGTGATGCGGTAACAGGAAAACGACGCCGTGCTCGTTTCATCAGAAACTACCCTCAGGTATCAGCCGATCCGTGTACTTTAGTCCACACTCACAGCGGTTCTCATCGATCGCGATGCGCGTGTAATTCCTTTCTATCTCGTCGCACATTAATTTTTTCCTTTCGCGAAAAGTCTAAGGGCCAATTTCATCACCGTCGGTTAAACTCACTTTTCATTTCTTTCTAACTGCCCCCTTAGAAAGAGATGAAGAGTGAGTTTAACCGAAGGTTACAGTTAACCGACGGTGATGAAATTGGCCCTAAAAAGTTGATAATATAAAGGTCAAACTTAGAAAAGATCGGTATACGATTTCATATTCACCTTGTGTCATTTTCCTTCGCGCGAGAGATTTAAAAAGTCGATAGTGGCGATGGGGTAAAGCCATCAGGTGCTCGGATCAAGCAAGCGTTTCGGCGACACTCATCGAAACAAGTTGTTTGTTCGTGTTTGTTCGCGATCACTCGCTTGATCTGGATCCGGTTTAAGGCGCACATTTGGAGGTTTTTTCTTCGGATGGCGATTATCGTTGAGATTATCGTCAAGAAACTTCTCCACACATCGTAGCCTCGAAGGGACACGTTTAACCCCTATTTCGCTCTCGTGATGTTATCTATTGGTTCATCGGATCACCCTTCTTTGGTAATCTTCTTCCCAAGGAACCCGCAAGAATTGACGAGTGCCATTTACGTGTTCGATGATTAAGCACACGCTATCCGGATAGTGTGTCGCCGAATGATAACTCGACTCCGCCGCCGGCGCCGTAGAGCAGAGAGGGAGATGAAGAGGATCTAGGAGTGCCGCCGGGGGTCAAGTTGACTCGCTGCGAAACGACGAAAGGGTCGTTCCGCCAAAGCGAAGAGACCGCTAACATAACCGCGGTAGTCGCTACAGCGAAGAGAGGAGGGTCCAATGTTAGTCCAGAAATTGCCATCGGTCAGTCGAGGGTTCTCAACTGGACGGATACGGCGCCATCGTGCAAAATCGGTGGTTAGTCCTCGTGTGAAAGCCAGACCGGACAAAAAGGTTTGACCTAAGCGAGGTGGATCACATGATTTTGGTGGTTAAGTTCATTTTTATCAATGTATATTAACTTTAATCTCGGTTTAACTTACCTTTTACCCTTTTCTAATTCTTAGAACTAGAAAAAAATAAAAAGTAAGTTAAACCGAGATTTAAGTTAATATACATTAATAGAAATGGACATAAGTAGTGATATTGTAACGTGTTAGGACCGACGTAAAAGGATTGTAAAGAAGAGAAAGAGAGGAAAAGGAAAGGGGATGAGGCGCAAAGCGCGAAAGCGTTACGTACTTTCGATCGTTCTATTTATATCGCGGACAATCGCGCTTCCTCTTTGATGTGTACACTGTCCGTCGCCACGCGTGCCTATCTTTAGCGCCGGGCTTGCAACTCGGGCCGAATACGCGTAACTTATTAACGGCGCGACCCCGGCGGCGTTCTCAACGAGTCGTAAATCGCTTGAAATAAAATCGCCACGCTGCGCGCCACCGCGAGACAGGCGTGAGTCTCTCATCCCGACACGCGAACCTGTTATGATTTAGTCTGCCGGGATCGCGTCCGTGTTTCAAATCGATCGATCGGCCGGTCGATCGACTGCACGCCAATGGAGTTTTTCAATACTGTAATCATCTCGGTAAAATTAGAGGTCTATTATATCTGTGATTGTTATTCCGGTGTCGAATGATAATGCAATTATGTTGTATTTCACAATGACATATGTGTAATGCGATGAAAAAGTAGTATCACGTAACCAAACCGTGCTGTGTTTAATATTCTATAAGCTTCTCCGATAATATTGATACGTATATGTCCTATATGTAATCGTATATTAATCCGCGGAAAATTTTGTCAGTAATATGCAACTTTGTATAAAATCGTATTATAAACCGATAAAATATATTTGCAAAATTATTTCTTATTACTTGGTTAATATCGTCAAGTTACACCACAATGCGTAAAAGATACATATTGTTTCTTCTTATCAACGGGTTAGTATCATCCTTTCTCTCAACATGCGACAATTGCACGGTAAAAAAAAATCACGAAATTGCTATACAACTATTGTATAATATTGCGTATGGAAACTTGTTTATATTCAAGAGCGAGTTGAATTTATAATGGAACGTATCGAACGTAATTCCGCGCTCGTTTGTAATACTCCGGACTGCGGGTCGTGTCGGAAAATCAATCTGCGATCTCTGTCAGGCATTAAACCTGCGGACTTCTATCGGTCAGAGCCACGTTCTCTCTTTGGCTGGGACATTAATCGATTCTACACGATCCTTTCCACGCGATGAGAGCCGGATTGTAGATATATGGAGCGCGCACGATGCGCGTCCACCCACGTTGACACCGGCGCGCACGCATTACCGCCCGCATATTATGCGAGCTACAACGCAGCTGGGAGTTTCCGCGTTTAAAGGGGAATTTACGCTGTTTGCGTAAGACACACCGGGCGAAGCATATTGGTAACTCGATCTACGATGCAACTCCATCTCCATATACGCGTCAAACGCACGATAGCGCGTTTAAACGCTATATAAATATTCAATCCGTAAGTCGTATCACGAACTCCGGAAATTTGTTTCCTCCGCAGCGAAACGCATCGCAATTTAAGTCGAAGGCATCGATGAAACCTATCGCACTGCATTACTCCCGTTACGTTCTATTCCATTATCTCGCCACTGCGCACTATTATTTTCACCGATCCGCTCCGTTTTCAACGCGGGTCTGCGCTCTTTCGCGTTTAATTAACCTAATGTCGGCGTTCACGAGTTGATATGGAAAAACTGCGGGATTTCGACTCCGCGCTCGAAAAAGCCCGTGATGAATAAGTGCCGGTAGTTCGTTATGCTTGAATAATTTGCTGTAGCGATCCTCGTTTCAGCCATCAAAGAGAACAAAGAAGGCTGACAGCGAGAAACTATGGAAACTTCGAAATTTTCGAAGGTTTGTTACACCGTCTAATTTGCTATTCTATTTTAATTAAATAAATCTCTGCATTGGATGATCACGCGTGTGTATTTGCGTTACGTTTTTTTCACGCTGTAGTTAATTACGTCGTGACTTCTAAATCGAGAGTAATAAGTAAAGCTCAATTAATAGACTAATAGGAGCAAAAAAATAATCTTGGCATTAATTTAGGTACTCATTTAAATTTATAATAAAAAAACGTGTTATTTTCAATATTTATTTAAGATACAATTAACATATACAAAGAACAATGTCGGTTGAAGTTTAATCTTTGGCCATTGTTTCATCGCGAATCACAGATCATATTTTCGCGGATTTATGTTCAAAAAATATCTAACGTTGCTTAATGGCGCGTTAAATCTCTCTCGTCCGAGCTGAAGCTAAATGACAAAAATGTTCCAACAGCCATGCGGAAGCCGAGGCCATTCGCGATCGCTTTGAATTTCCGAGTTCGCACCTCGTGTAGGTTTTTTCTACGTTCTGACCAAAAGGCAAGAAAAAATATGTAAAATTGTAACGCAGAGAATAGTAACGCGAGGTTGGCCCCTGGCATTCATTCGGCCAGATTTATCTTATCCGTTGTACACGCTTCCTCTTTCGTTCGTGGCTACGAGCGGCGGTATTGTTTTCCCTGGCAAAGGTATCGGTATTTACCATAAAACCGCCCGCGGGGCGGGAGCGGGAACAGAAAGCGCTTGAAATTATTCGATTCTTTTCGAACGACGTTTAGCGAGATTAAACGAATCATCGGATGTGTTGATATCGAATTGGAAAATAACAGAGCTCGAAACCGCTCGAGGAATAACTCAGAGATTACTCTTGATGTCACGAATCAACGCTGAGTTTACGCAGAAAGCTTTTTCCGTACCTTGGCAATATATAATCTCGATATTTATCGAACAATTTAGAGAGAGAGAGAAAGAGAGAGAGACTCGCCCTTTTTGATTTAGAAGCGCTGAGTGGGTTGATTTTCTGCAATTTATTCGTCGAGCGGTTCTCTGATTACCTTTCACCACGATGAGCGTAACATTTTGCTTCGATCTCTCCGGTCTCGTTTCACTAAATATCAAGAATCACTGAAAAATACGATGACGAGAATGTGCGGGAGTTATGGTGTCGTATATGGTACTGATGACGATCGCCTTCGAACGATCCCCAGTCACCTATCGTACGTGATAGAAATACAAGAGAGTGTCTTAAGAGCTCTCATGGGCGGAGAATGGAAGTGCTGGAATAGCATAAACTGCCCCAGGTACTGACGGCCATTGTACTTACAAGCTGCTTAAGCTAATTGTAAGAGTCATCCGGGGAATTTGGCTGACATAATGGCGCACTGCAGCAACGTTTTAGTATGACTTCGACGTCCGAATTACGCGAGAGCTGACGTAATGCGAAAATTAATAAAGTACAGGTAGTCCGAAATATATTCAGGAGACAAAAGATCGGAAATTGCTTCGATAATTTTGCCCCAATTACTTTACCGAGATAAAACGATGAATAATACAACGTTATACAACATGATAATGTCATATATTACGCGACGTTATAAACAGATGAAATTAGAGACAGCTCTTTAAGTTCGATATGGAAGATGCCAAGTTACAAAATTCATATTTTTATGAAACAAACGAATGAAAATCTCGACCGTTTGTCTTTTTTTTTTGTTTAGAAAAGTGTCTTTAAATTACTTACAAAACTCGAAATTATACTTACACGTTACTTAATAATCTTGTCGCTTTAACGAAGGGGATGAACATCGGGGACATTTAATTTTCAAACACCTTGCACAAATAGACGCGTGTGTGCCAAGAAGATGTTTGTACGACATCGCGGCTCTTCAGCGGCGAAACTAGCACGCGGATGCCGGGCTTGTCGTGTAACTTAAATTGTCAAGCTGCGTCTCCGGGTGTTTCTCATCGCAGGGGTGGGGGAGGGGAAAGATTTATATGATCGCGAAATAATCACAACCGAAATAGCTTCGAGCTGCCTAGCAGCGAGCTCGCATTCCGGCATCCGCCCGATGGCGAATTCCACAAGAGATACTCTTCCTCTCTCTGCTCTCGCATATTGAGACTTGCAAATAGTCGCGATTGTTTTTGAGGCTCCCGATCGTGCCAACTGGAAATTCTAGATTTTCTTTCCGATCTCGCTATGAATGTTGCATAAATGTATGAAAATATAACGGCGCGCGGTGTGAAGCGCGTGTCCAAGCTCTGCATCACATAATAAGCATATTTCTCGTTTTATTATAAGGATATCGAAGAATAACACTTATGAGGAAAAATTTATAATTGTTTTTGAAACGTAATTATGATGATTTTTCATACTAATAAGTTATGGATATCTCATACTCATGCATTATATTAAAAAGTCATGATTCTTTAATAAACTAGATTTTCTTTTGGCTTATATCCTATATTTATACACAGTATTTCAACATTAGACAACGAGAGAACATTTTAATGTTTCATACAGGCGTACAGATATAGCGAAAGCATAATATCTTTATTACATATGATTTTTATTTTCGAAAATATACAAGAATTGAATTACTGTCAACGTTTAGGTAAACCCATCCCACGTGAGACCATATTGCGACAGAAGCGGAGGGAGTGCGCTGCACCTTATTTCCCGTTACAATCTTTACGGTTTACGGTTCCGCTTATCGACGGCGCCGGCTAACGAAGTTCGTAGCCTCCTCTACGGTGAGGATATTCCGTAGCGATGTGGGTTAACTGCATCGCCGCCATAGAACGTACGTTTGTTGGATTACGATGCCGCGTTACACCCGTACGTGGCTCGAATCTCTTAATAAAGCGCCCAGTACGGCTATCCTCGCCAGCGGGACGGCGCGGCGCGGCGGTGCAGGGGATCACTTCCACTCCGTAACTCAGATACAGATGCAATATGGAACGCGCATCGGGGTAGTAACTCCCTTGAAGCATCATCGAAGCGAATCGCGACACGTAAGATCCGTATATATCGTCGAAAGCCGAACGGTTTACGCGATCTCTCGTAAGGCTCCGCATTATCCCGCGGCGTCGGGATAAGCATCATGATGTACGGACGTTCCCTGGTTTACTGTGTTGCCGTAAATTCTAACGTTCATCGCGGGTTTCGAGGCGAGGCATCTCGAATTCGGTACCTATATGTGACGTCGGTAATGCTAGTGTCTGTGGTAACGCGCGATGGCATCTCGTCAAGAAAAGTGTCTCGCGCTTCTACGTTTAACGTTGAACAGCCCGCGTTTTCCTTCGCGAAAGCATTACTCGCTATCGTTGCGCGATGGAGTGGTTGCGCCGGCTTTGGAGGGGTGTACGGGGGAGTGTGAGTTTATGCACCACCTCGGAATAGCGGCGTAAACAGCGAGCGGATCGATTTATATGCGGCTAAGTAAGTGCATTTTTATGCACCGTTTCACAGCCGAGACCGTTCGTCGTAGCCTTGCAGTCGGTTACTTCGTTTAAAACACGCTGGCACAGCCTGACTACTTTCCCCGCGACGGACGTTGTCCGTGAAACGACTCGTGCGCGTGGATACCCACTTGAACCGAAGAGGCTTATGTTTGAGTTATACTTATTTGACCTATATTTTTCGTATATATATGTATATGGCAGCTAGGGAACGTGTACAGGTAAAAAAGATGTAGCTGTCAGGGAAAGAGTGATAAGTAAGAAGTCTACCAGAAAAAATATGGCAAGGGACGTAACAAGACAAGGTTGAAAGTATACGCGTATACATATATGTATGTGTGTAGCCACATATAACGTAGTCGTGTAAGACAATGACATTTGTCGTATAATATACGTGATATAGCGGCCGCGATACATTATTTACTCGAAAAAAAATAGCTTTCCGATTCGTCAGCGTCGACGGGCCATAAATTTCGCGCGGACGAGATAAATTGCGCGCAATACGCACCGAGAGCTTTTAAGAGCGCGTATGCGGCCTTCCACGATGACCGACCGGTCCTCCTGTTTAACCCGGAAACGCCGGCGCTCATCGATAATCAACGAGAAAGCGCGCACGAACGAAATCCGCTTTAGCGCCGCGATGAGCAGATTGTTAACTGCAAACGTGGAAACCAATTATTAAATGGCAGGCAGAAGTCACCACGACCACCATCGCGTTTAATCGGATTATAATAAAAACGCGATGAAGCGCTAACGCGTCGGCGCTCATCGTTAGCGGTTTGCGCGCATCGCGGGGTTCTAATCATGTTAACCTAGATAACGTCCGTCTCGTCAGTTTTAAATAATGAACAACAGCGTAATTGTAGGACGAGAGAGAACATTGAATAAATAAAACGAACAACGTGATATTTTTGTTTGAGGAATTTCGAGGCAGGTTAAAAATCATTCTCTATTCTCGTGAAATGTACAATTTTGTAACGAACGATGTCTCGCTTCTGTCGATACCTCCTATCTTGTAGCAATTTTGCAAAACTCTATTGCTACACGGAATTCGAGTGAGCGAACGAAAGATGATTGGCAAATTTCATCTGGTATCCCGAAACGTCTTATCCTATTTTATAAATCAGGGAAATTCCTCAGCCGAGGGGAAGAGAAATTTCCGGGATAATATTGGAACGTAAGCGAGTAGTAGGATCGAGGCATTCGATCAAGGCTGGCTCGTGTCTCGCGTTAATTGCTCTTCGGCATGTCATCGGCAATGTTAATTCGTGCTTACTTAGCGGCGATCCTTGTCGCTGCGAACCGCCGCCGTGAATATCCGTTTAATTCACTTTGTGTCGACCAAGAGAGGGAGAGGGAGAGGAAGATGGTCTCCACTCATCTCGATTTAGCGGATTGAAACATGCGTGTCGTCCTTGAAGCAATCTCCATTCCCAGATGCGAGTTTACCAACTTGCAGGTATATGTATCCGGGCAATATCGTCTCGGTAGTTCCGTTAAAGTTAGTAACTTTACGGTAAAAGGATCTAGATGCTTGCGAAACTGGAACTTTTACTTTAGGCAACGAGTGAAAAACGACTCCGCGTATCGTGTAACAATGCCGGATACTTTCGTGCCGATCTGATTTCGTGCGACGATGCACGGACTTCTGTTCCGCGTGGTATCGACAAGTGCATCCGCATCGATCTGCCCCAATGACGTAGGCAATTTAAATAATTAGATCACGATTGCGAATACATTGCGCGCATAGGATACACCCTATAAGCGCGGTTTCTGCGAAAATTCAGTTGGTTCACGTATAGCGCGTGACGCATCGGCAAAAGCCGAGTCAATAGAATTGCACGTAACGTTGTCAGGTCACATTGTTGGCTAAGCCGAAATTACGTTCTTGCTTTGCTCGTGCTCTCCCCTACGGTATCCGCATGGCGAATAATTAAACGTAGAGAAAGAGAGGAAGAGAAAGAGAGGGAGAGAGGGAACCAAACCGATACATTTGGGGATTGTCTAAAATATTTAGACTTGATTTGCGGCAGTGCGCCAGTGTCATCCGCGTTGCTGAAATTACTACTTGCTAGAATCCCACGATACTTTCCGGCGAAAAATAGGACACCGGATTAGCTTCTCGAGAATATCGGGAAGCAAGATTTTAAAAAATGCAAAAATCGGTCATAAGCAGATCGAAGATACAGATCGTAAATTTTCGAAACTCGAGAACTAAAATTTTTAACTTTTCTCCAGGATATATTTATATTGGATCTACAAAATTTATTAGGTTCTATACAGAATACGCTTAACCGAATCGATAATATTTCTATACGGTATTTCCTTAGAGGTATTCTCTTTCCTTTTCTTGTTTGCGATGCATCATTTATTTATGGTGCCACGATACTCGCGTTCGTCCTGTTTGCTCTTCGTAGAAAACATTAGGAGTAAAAAAAAGAATAAAAAGGAGAATAAAAACAGTGAGGTGCAAGCACCGCGGAGAAAGGGAAGGGACTAAAGAATAAAGTTCAGTTTCTTCCTGTTCTTTTGTGGAGTCTCGAGTAGGTTTCTTCCCACGCATTCCTCGCCACTCGACTTTTAAAGCGCAGACGAGCGGCTCGAATTATCTCATTTTCCGTAGGAGTCATTAATCTACGTAATGCGGTGCGAAGATCGGCGATGTATTACGAGATCAAGCGATTTGCAGATTCTTAATTAACATTTTGTAGATTTTTGTAATTCCCTCAAGCATGATTTTACTGCCTTTTATATTTTTTCATCGAAATATAAGGAAGAGTGATTATATAATCGTAAGATGATAATCTTAGGCGTTTATAGAACATTATGGTTCTGTAAAATTAACAGAGACTCTCACACCGCCCGATATATCGCGCTTAGTTCGCCGTTCAGGCTGACCCATTCGCCTATTCTGTCCTCTTTATTCATCTGCTTTACAGCCGATTATTCCGCGTCCCGTTATATTAGTATACGATCTCAATTTAATTATCTTCGTAGACATCTATCCGGCGCTTTCGCCGTCAGGTTGCCTCATATTTCGCTGCTTTACGCGCGCGACGTTGTCCCAGTTTCTGAGGCCGACCCGGTATTAACGCGAGATCGTCGCGTGTTGAACAAAAAGCGCCGTCGATGTTATTTGTCGGTGTCTGCCTTTGTTCCGCGATAATATTTTATGTAAACGCCGAGGCTCTCGCGCTTCTCTCTCCATCTCCCTCTCTTTTTCCCTGTAGAAGCAAAACGCGCGCGCGTTTGATCTCTCCACCGCGTTAAAAATTTTGTGAAACAGCATGAAAATAGAGTCGATCGCGGCGCACTGGCTGACGTATGTATTTGAAGAGGAACCACGCAAAATTTTATTTAATAATGACGTAACTCGTGGATCACAGTTTCCATCATAGCGATGCTCAAATATTATATCAATCCCTCATTAATGCACTCCGCGCTTTTCGAACGGGAGCCAAAGTGTAAAGCTGAAATATAGATCGCTTTTTTTATTTGATTATCACAACGGACGGCCACGCTTGCGCGGCGCATAGTTCGGGAAAAATTTTATTGGTGTGCACCCTTGCAACGAACGGTATCGGAAAATGTTGCGAAAGCAACGCCGTACTGCAAGTAACGTACTGCAAGCGGTGAATAATAAAAATAGTTGATAGTCATAAGCTATGATGTTATGCCGGCTCACACCAGTATTCAGTCCTCCAATAGTTTTCCGCTGGATGGCTGGAAAACTAAGTTTCCAAGTCGCAGGGTGTTTATGGGTCTTTATTTATCATCGTGTGTATAACAATGTATCGCTTTCCAACGTGTCATACTTTCTTTCCGTTACATTTTTTACGCATCTTAAAAATTCTTTCATCTCTCGTCTTGGTTTCTTGTACTGTCCGTTGTCTGCTAAGAGTCTCAAGTTTTGAAAATTGTACGAACACTTCAAAATAACGTTGTGGATTTTGGACAAAAAGCATTTTGGCGAATAGGAGGAAAGGATAGAAAGAAGAGTGAATATTGTTTGGCATTTCTCTATTTCGAGTATCTTTTTATTACCGCTTTATGATCTTATACAAGCACGACTGTGTTAGCGAATTGTCCTAGTGATATATAAATGTACGTATATCAATTTTTATTTTTTTTTTAAATAATTTTTTTTAGACAATGTGAAACATTATTGGAAACGAACGACGGGCAATACCGCGTCAAAGTAACTCCGACGTCACTCCGGGTTCTGGTCGCTAATAGTTCTCAGTTTCGAGAACTTGAAGTTTCTCAACGTTTGCCGCTTCGTCCCGTACATATCCTTCGCGACACGGGAACGTAATTTCACTTTGAAACGTTCGCAAACAAGTTTACCGACTCTCAAGGGTCGCTAATGTCTATATATTCGACGCAAGATGCGCTTTAATCGCACTATATTAATCGCTCGCTGGCGTAATTACGCCTCGTTTTTTGAATCGTGCTTTTATCTCGCATAATTTGACTTGCGCTCGGTAAGAGGTACTGCGTGCGACGTTACGTAATTCGCGGCCGAGAAAACTTTCTGCTAATTATACATATATATAAGGGGACCCTCTTTCTACATCTCTAATTTGGATCTACTTTTGGTTTCAGTATGCGGCGACATTCACGGACAGTTCTACGACCTGATGAAATTATTCGAGGTGGGCGGTCCACCCTCCTCGACAAAGTATCTCTTCCTCGGCGACTATGTTGACAGGGGTTATTTCAGTATCGAGGTGAGTACGTGAAAGGAAGCATGTTGTAGAAAATCGTGATCGCTAGGGCAAATATTGCATCACTAATTAAGAGTGTAGAACAATTAAAAGTTAATTGCATTTGCATATGTCAGCGTAACTGGAATATACGAATAACATAAAACATAAGTGAACATTTACTCTGATCGCTCGGGGAGAAAGCTTTATCTCGGGAATTATGCGAGAGCACTCAATCATCGGATTCTGTAATTAGCGTATGTCCTAATTAATTAGTTATTAAATCGCCGGCTCGCTCACCCGTTTATCCAGCTTAAGAGAAAGTGCAAAATCGTTAATACTCGGAGGCTTTGATACTGCTCGATTGTTGCAAATATCCCGCACATTCGCAGGTAGATTAAAATCGCGAATTAACATTTTACAAACTTTTCGGAAAATCTCCGATTTCCAAAGGCGAAACGGTCAATTGCGAGTGTATATATTGTGTCGGATGTATTAATCGCTGTAAATTTACCTCGTGTAACAACTCATCTATATTCTTAATAATTATTTTTAAGAGTTAGAAAAGTATAATTTTTGACGCATGTCAACAGACGATATTGCTTAAGGAATCAATATTTTGCTTACTTTACTTGAATCTCATTTTTAAAGTTTGATTTTTTGTCAGAGACCTTTTTATTTAAATTTAACGACTAGATAGCTCCGTGGAACAAATACTCCTTAGATTTTTTCGAATAGAGAGTCTTATTTTGAGTATAGAGAACGCAATAGTCAAGAGAGGGAGACTCGTATATACAAATGCACGTACAATGCATTTGTTACCCGGAAGTATTGCGCTCGGAAGTATTCTCCTGAATGTAATTTCGAAGCATGCGCGAATAATCAACTTTGATCCGACACGAGTAGTCTATTTTGCGAGATAAAATTTCGTCACGGGCGAGTACGCTTCATGTCGAGCATAATGCAATATTTCGTCGCGCCACTCGGAACAAGAAAATGCGCGAGAGGAGACTTCGAAGTGTAGCGAGAGCGGCATCTTGAGTGGCGCTCCTCTCGCGACGCTCTCTCGCATCCCGGGGAATTTTTACGCTGTGGAAGTAACGAACAATTTCCTTTCGCGAATTTCCGAAAGGCAGGGGAGAAACTATAAAGTTTTAGTGCGATCGCGCTCTAAACCGCGAGATACACAAGAATGCAATTTCGCTGCGACGACGCGTAGATATCTCGAACAGGATACAATTTCTATTTTTGGAGGAAGTCAATGGTACGACAAGTATTCAACATTGTGTGTGTGAGATCGTATAGCTTTTGTATATTTTAAAGACAGCTTATATGGTTTCTTGGGAATTTATTCGTCTTTCTTAATTTACTCAAAATAAGACACAGTTCTAATAATTTTTATTTTTAATAAAACAATCAGAAAGGCTCTGACAATGAACGATAGATTACAGAAAATAAGGGCTAATAAAATCAAGATATAGAGTGCGAAAAAGTCTTCTTGATGACAATTAAAAATACATTTGTGTTGTGTAATCTTTTATTTGTAATCTCATTCATTGATTTATTAAAAAAAAAAAAAATAGGCAACATATTTGCGAAATATAATTTCCAACTTGTACCGAAAGCGCACCATTATTTTACCACAACAATTTCTACCGGGTGCAAAAATTTACGGAAGAAATAGGGGACAATCCAATATTGTACATGGTATTACACGTGGTGCGCTGCGTGTACCCAAGATTTAAATATATTCTCCGCGAAGTACATTTCACAAGGCAGCGCGCGGGCAAGATGGCTCCTTTTAAGAAAATCTCTTGATATATTCCGCGGCTGCCGTTATTCAGATCAAGATGCGTCTTCGTAGATTCCCTGAATAATGCAAGGCGCAGCATGTTGTCGTTGTGAAGCGCGCACGGATGCCGTCAGATTTATGACGCACGCGAACGAATGTCGGCGGTTCAAAGCTGTACGCGAATTACTGTTTCCAATCAAACTGATGGACCGAACATAATGGAATCTTTTAAAATCGACTGATATATTCGCAAACAAACATTCGCAAACATAAAATAATATTACATGCAGTAAGTAATACCTATAGAGTCAGTAATAACAATCACAGGAACGTTCTTTTCGTTTAAATCGCTACTCGAAAGCCTTATTTTTATAAATATTAATAACGTTATTAATTACTACTCTACATTGTATTTTCCCCGCTTTCTTCATTAACTTCATACCCGACAAAAGAAACGAAAATAAAATATTGTTTGTCTGATGATTGTTGGAGACTGTATAGTTATTTTCTTCGTTCGCGGAACTAACACGAGATTTCTCGGCAATGCCAGCGATGCTCCTTTTCTCGGAGGATAATTTTGCTGTGGCGCACGAGCAGTTGCGGATTCGATTGTATTTACGACTGTGCATTACGTGGGGGCCGATCTATCTACGGGAGACACGAGAGATGGAGCGTAGCACTCCTCATTCTCTCTCTCTCTTTCCTTATTTTACGACACGATATTCGAGAGCGGGGAATATCTCGCGGAGAAAATGGACCGCCTTCGCGTCCGCTGGTAAATGGTATTATAAATCGGTCGGAGCCGCGTGCGCTCCGGTATGGAAGAGGTTTCTGTCGCGCGGCTGCTCGCGCTCGGAGGATGCTCAATCCTTCAAGGATGCTCCGTTCGATGGCTCGCGCGCTCGCGGAGAAAGGATTCGTTCCGCGTTTTAAGAGGATATGTCAGCGATGCACAGGTACGCAGCTGCGCGATGTGAATACCGTGGTGACTGTGTATGTACATGTATATTTCTCTGTGTGTGTGTGTTTGTACATGACACACACGTGATAGCGATACGTTAAATCTCCGTGAGATCGATATTCTGCGTCCGATTCCGATGCATCCTGCAACGGGCAAATCCGAAGTCTTTTCTCTGACATTCGACGGAAACCTTTCGCTTCTGATCATTCCAGGAGATGTCGGGAGATGGATACAAAGAGGTAGAATCCGAATTTAAAGAGAAGACGCGGACACGCTCACGAGAGCAAGTTCCATCCTCCATGATTGTTCGTTTGAAAATCTTATTCCGTGTACTCTCGAAAATCACATCCTCGCTACAAAGAGGCTTCCTTCAAATTCTCTCGAGTAATTTCTCGCGTTTTGTAAGAAAGCATATAATTGTGCAACTTAGAATATCGAATACAAAAAAGAGTGAATTATTGAATTCGATTAAAAATTCGTAGATATACTCCTCGTATTTAATTTCAGTTTTTTATTACATTCCGTACATCTTGTTTTGATAGCGTATAAATTCGATATATAGACGTTCAATAATCGTTCATTTAACAAAGGCGTCCCTTTATTGCGTCGAGGATCTCAAGTGATATTGAAGGGGCAAGGAATCGATATCAAAATTCTTATTGAGAAGATCCTTGAAAGAATGGCCAAGAAATTATGAAAACATTGAGAAATGTTTACGAAGATAAAGCAGCGTGTTTCTAAGTAGTACAAATCTTTGTTGAGTTGAAAAAAGAAGTTTCAATCGGCATCTCGACTGGTATTTTAATTGAAGAGTTTCAAGAGTATCTCTCAGCGGGGGGGAGGGACATCGTTGGAGTATAAACGTAAAAGGATTCTCCGCCTTGAAGAAGATATTATTAATTTGGACGAATGAACTGCTCGAGTTTGAGTTTAAAGAAGAAGAAAAAAGTTATAATCTCGTGTACGAACTTGATTGTCAAGCCACGTGTGTGCGTTTCGCGCAATCGCCGTGTAAGGAGGGAACGGATAATCCGATGCGGAGAGCACGGAGAGCGCGTCCGATCGCGAGCGAGCCGCGGCAGAATCTGAAGGACGAGCGCGTTATTTCGTTACAATGCCAATGAGGGCCCTCGCGTGTAATTATAGCGGCCGGGGCAAGGCGAGAGCGAGCAGCCGCTCCGTTGGCTTCGCAAAGGGACGGCTGGAGGAAGGGCCGCGGAGGGGGACGCGAGGGGGAGGACGACGGTAGACAGTCGATCGGGTCAGCGGGGAGAAAATAATTGACCTCGAAAGTCTAAGAAAAAAAATTGCCTGGCGCCCTAGCTTTTACGGGTAGACGGGCGCGCGCGAGGATTTATCTCTCTCTCTCACTCTCTCGGAAGCGTGGCGTCATGCAAAATCGAAAAAACCGGGGTGTAGCCGATACCCACCGCTGACGTTCTAACCGTCGTCGCCACGATCCTGTGAGACGCGAGAGAGCGGGAGATAAATATCCTATGTAACCAAACGTGTGACATTTCTTTCCCTCCTACTCCACCGGAGCGGAGCCGCGGCGCGCGATGTTGGTAGTTCCATGATATCGATTTGATGCACAAAGGTTAAACGTTCCGGTCCAGCGGTTTCAATCGCAATCACATCTGTTTCACCTTACGTAAGACCACGGTGGAATATTTTTCAACTTTTTCTCGGAAATTTCCCCTCTTTTACGGTCTGCAATCGTGAAAGACTGAAAAGGGCTTCTCGGCGGCTATCCCAACCCACGATGGGTTGAACGAAAATTAACCTTTCAAAGGAGAAAAATTGATTCCAGAATGAATAACATTGTGTTAATTTACATTTTACCTTTAAGTACGAATGCACAGAATATATATTTCGTCCAAAAGACGTGCTTTCCTCGAACTACGGTTTCTTTGACTTTTGACTCGATCTTTAAAAAATGAAGGAATACGATTGGTTTTTTTTTTCTTACAAACAATATAAACGATCGAAAATGTAGTATTTTTTTAAATTAAATTTTCGAGTTGCTGATAGATAAAAATCTATTCTGCAGACAGTTCCAAGATTATTTTGTTATACGTTAATTCAATATCTAGTCTATATCTCTGAAATACCTAACGTCGAAAATTTTCTGATTCCATCAAAATTCTCAATTCGGTCGAAATTGGTAAAAAAAAATTCGCAGATTAAAGAAAGCGCGTTTGATGCGACGCACTTTGCATATTGATGATATCAAGACGTGCGGATTGTTCGAGATCGAATTTTCCACGGCGCGAGAAAATTGTCAACGGACACGCGGTGTCTGTAAAAGCTTTAATCCGCATTGTTCGTGCGCAATTAAGCCTGTTTAAAACCTGCCGCGTCACCCGTGATTATTAAACAGCCGCGTACAACGAATACGGGGACACAAATGTTAGCCGCATAAAAGGGTCGCGACGGGATCGCGCCCTGCCCCTTTCCACCTTTCCACGTTTCCCACCCGAAACCGTGTTGAAGCTAATGGAGTCGTCATTACGCCCGCCACATTCGAGCGAGCGAGCTAATTAGCGCGGACACAAAATTCGTGCGAAATCCGGTCCGTTCGTTAGCAACCGGCCATTTCCAATTTAATGCGGGTCAGTGGTCCGTGTATTACAATGAATAATATTAATTAGTGATGCATTCGCGCGTAACGCACCTCGCTTCGATAACATCAGCCGAATTCCGACGATCGCAATCGCTCCGGCAAAGGGAAGCTTGAAATTCGAACTTTAATTCCGCGATCATAATCGACAGGCAAGCCTGTAATTGACATATCTATATATATATATTTTATATCTTTTATATCTTTTATATCTTTGTTATTTTATAACACGTAGTTAATAACATCTTATATTTTTCCCGCAGTGTTTGTAGTTTCGTACGATTTATTATTTTCGTGTTATTATTGTCTCCTGAAAACAATAACGACCTTTCGGCGAGCAATTATCGCGTTCGCTAAATAATTTTCATCTTGTGTATACAATATACGCGTGCTGCCTCGTGCTAACTGCGCAGTACACGTTTTTATCGCGTACACGAAATGCAAGCCAAATGCAAGTCACGGCTTTCGCCACCCGATTCATTTTTGCGAGATGAGAGAACCGTTGGTAAGATTTTCGTTGCCAAGATATTCCACCTTTAAGCGCGCTTCACGTTCGGGATTATTAATGGCATCGTTGTCATAGAGAGACATTGAGAAAAAGACAAAAAGAGAGAGAGAGAGGGGGGGGGGGGAGAAGTTGCGACTTTGGTTCGTCTCTCTTCGACCGATGCACCGATTAATAGCGCGTTAAATTACGGAGAGAATCTCGCGAGGTCCGAATGCATTCTGCGATGCAATCTGCCGGCAGCGGGTCGCTCGAAATTCACGTCGACACGGAAGTTCTGCAATTAAAGCCGGAGGAATGCCGATCAGACCGGGGGGGATCTTCGAGCGATTGAAGCCGCTCGATGGAGACTAACGAATTGTTTCGATTTAATTGGAGGATCGCGATATGCAGAGCACAGTCGCGAGTTAGTTTGAATGTTTATGACTTTGACGGCTGTCCCATTTCTCCTTGTAAAGCATTCTTCGTCGTTTGAGCGAACGTTACCATAGGCTTGTTGGACATTACTGATCGTTTATCGAAAATTCATTGATGTGGTTCAGCTTATTAATAAACTGTTTATCAATAAATTTATTTTACGATTTAATCTTTGTATGATTATGAAAGACAATTCTGACATTAGACATTAACAACGCTTTGTTCTAGACGTATACTTAAAAAAAAATATTTATTTCGAGATATATTACGTCGATCATATTATGTATGATATATGTATGATGACCTGGCTAACGCCTACTCTGTTCGTTTCTGTTTCAGTGCGTATTGTACCTGTGGGCGCTGAAACTGTGCCATCCCACAACACTTTTTCTCCTCAGAGGTAACCACGAGTGCCGTCATCTCACGGAATACTTCACATTTAAGCAGGAATGTAAGTAATCTCCCTTTCGGGCAGTTAAACTCTCCTCATATTCGTAATTACAATTTCTAAAAATATCGCGTAAATGAGCAGTTTTACAACCTAATGAAAACCGCGAGTCTTTTTCTTGTTCCTTAAAACATTTGCAAGCAAGAAAGACCATCCGGTCTCTCTCCGTTTTAGAAATATTTATTTCTCGTGTCATTGAATCTTTTACGTTGTCGCGTGCTTTTTAGCCGTGGCCCGCTTTTGCTTCGCGTCGTAATAAGATATTATTTCCTGTTTAATAATTCGCGACTTGGATTAAGTTCTCCGCCATGTTAGTTACGGCAGGGTGTTGCCTCGTAAGATGAATTAAGCTAAGCGCTGCAGCGAAATTTATGCGACTCATCTACATCTACTTTGGCGCCCGACATATGCGTGTGTCATAAAGTCATAACTAGGCTTCAAACAATATAGCTTTCATGAGAAAAAACCGACAGCCGAATAAAAATTATAAGACGCGACAGCGTGTGCACGTTTCGAAGACAAACATATTTACAACGAGTAAACGTAATGTGAATAATTCATAGATTGTTTCGTAAATGTTAATATATCGCATTGCATATTAATACAGTAAAATAAACTATCCTCATCCATAAATATTAGACCCTAAATTTAGATGTATATAGAGGAAAATATTGTTTTGTAGAATATTGTGTAAATATTGGGAATACATCTGACCTAATTAACAGAATTCTCAATGAAGCTAATTTATGTTGTTATTCTTTACATGTTTTTATAGCTCTATATTTTGCTAGTCTACAAATAGTTAATTATTCTACAATTTGCATCCCCTATACCTATTTTTTCGCTCTACATACTAAAGGAGATTACCCCGTTCTTCAAAGAAATAAAATTGGAAAATTGTGTTACGAAAATTCTCTGGAACTAATAAAATACGTCACGTTTATGCTACGTAATAACGATACAAATGTTATAGAAAAAAGCTGCAGTAACGAGACTCGATCGTAACGATAACTCGTGTTGCGTGTGCAATATCGACCTTGTGACCCGCGCGTGTCCCCTCGGTCTTTCGTTCACGTCGTACCCCACGTCGGATAAGTTACGAGATCGTAAACCGCCGGACGTCGCAAGCGCGCGTTATATTTGCCCGAACGGGCAGGGATACGCTCCGCACACTCCACGATTCTCTCCTCTCTTATTGTCTCGCTTAAGTTCAAGTTTGCTCGCAACGGGCGAGCTTCCGGGATTACATTAATCGCGGGAGTTTACGTCACGTTACGTGGGCTCTCTGCCCACCGTGGTGCAATGTATACACGCGGACACCAGAAAATCCAGATTTGCGGCGTGTTTAACGTCGGACGCAGCTGTTCTCGTCTCACATCCTCCCGTTTACATATACGCGTGATCGCGACGTACGAAAAAAATCGAGCGATCGAGACGCATCTCCGCACGATTCGACGCGTTTAATTCGCTCTTTCCGCATAATCGCGAACGGGCCCCGACGTCCGCCCGCATCATCATCACGCGAGGATATCGCGTCGTGTATTACGACCGCGTTTCCGTCCCGTCGCTCGCATCGTAAATGTTACAACGACGCGACCGAGGAAACCGAGAGACGGAGAGAGCGAGGGCGCCTCGCAAATACTCGCAGGTTGACCTAGTATCGGACAATTTTCCGCGATCGATACACTTTTCCGCGAGACGCCGCCGGCTTCTCTGCTGCGCGAGTTCCCGAGCTGTGCGTCGCGAGGGGATGCACCGCTGACGTCTTTGCGACGACAGGCCCGAAGGAGCAGTATTTTTCGAGACTTACATACGTTTCTCCGATTCGGCCAGTAGTGCTGACTAATTAATGTATCGGTAATTTATCACGCAGAAAGGATATCGAGTCAATTTATTTTTAGAGACCGAGAAATAATACATCACATTTTACCGGCGACGTATTAATATCTTCCAAGTATAAATCCGCCCGTCGTCCTAATGATAGTTTGATTACGAGCGTCGGACATAAACTCGTATAGCGCTCTTAATCGGCTCTAAGAACGTTTTATGTGTTATTAAACGGTTTACGTTGCCCCATTGTATCTCGCCGCTCCGCTCTCGCTTCTCTGCCGTTGCCTTTATATTCCACGCTCGCAGCTCCTATTATTATTGCAAAACGTAAAAAGCTGAACTCGTGAACGTCAAGAGGGGACGATGCATTTTCGTGCACTCTCATGCCCGGGGCCTCGTTTTGAAGAACAGTTCTAATTTCCTCCTACATCCAGAACCGGCGGTAACATCATTTCCGCTCGCGATATTAAGCGAAATGCGAGCCACCCGCGCGGAGGAGGGGGGAGGTTTCGCCCGACAAAAAAAATCGCTCGCGCTCGCGCACGCACCGCGACCCCGATTCCACGCGCGTTTAATAACCGCGATAACCGCGAAAATCCCTGTGCTGCGCGTGCACACGATGCCAGCCGGCGCTTTAATCATCGTTTTAACGGAGCTTTCGCCGTGCATTTATTGGCGGGGCGTTCGTGAGCCCCGCGGGGGTCGGCGCGGGAGGGTGTGCCCTCCCGCTCGCGTATATCCGCGCGTTTCTCTGCATTTTCTTCTTTTTCGCAGCCGCCTATTTACGCCGGCCTAGTTACCCGCCGCTATTATACCGGCATTCACGTGCCGACCGATCGAGAAAATTGCGATTATCTCCAGCAGCTCCGAGCTTTTCCTCGCGATGCGAAGTCGCGATAGCACGCTCGCGCAAAAACGGGAGTACATAGCGATTCTCCTTTTTTTCCCCCTTTCTCTTTAAAACGAAAGCAGCACACAGAAATTTAACCTCCGAGACCCGATAACTCTCGGAGTATCGTGCACATTTATTTTTTTCGTAACCAAGGTAATCGTAGCGATCGTAGCGCATTGTGGATTACAATAACGCGGGGAAGCTCCGTCCCTATCGCACCTTTATCTAAAACGCGGGTATATAATATTGTAAAAATGCAGCAGGTCGCGATAATATATCGCGCTCGTGCGACCCTACCCCGCATTTTTCCCCCCCGACGTTTTTCCAACGTTCGCCGCCGCGCACACATTTTTCTGCCAATTCGGGTAACAATGACGCGAGAAAAATGTAGCGCGCTTAACCGTGACGTATAGAGAAGTTCGATACCAGTTCTATCAAGATAAATGCGCGGTTGCTCCTTGCCGCCGTATATATCTCGTATATCTCTCAAATACATCATTTTTACCACACCATGTCTAGCGTAATATACGGGTGATGCGGCTCCCCGATTTCGTATGGAAATCTTAGAATAAATAAAGCTGCGAATTTCAAAAAGCTTCTGCCTTTGCAAAATTATTTAGAATTATATTTCTAATAATAAAATATTTATAATTATTTCGTGCCTCTTTGTTTTGGAGCGCGTTATTATGCGATTGTCTATTGCATCCGCGCTTCCTCTGACTCCCTTTCGCAATACGCAACGCTGGAAACTAACGATCGTGCTTCCTGAAGGTCGCATGCCGGAGCTCGAGCTCGAGAAACGCATTATTCCGAGCGATCTTGTCGCTCGCGCGCTTTTCGCATGCAAGAAAGCCGGGACGCGGTGGCCGCGCGCCAAGATCGTCGCGGCGCGGTGTCGTTTCGAAATGGACCTCGTTGCCAAAAACGATCGTTTGTCCACGAACGCGGTGGACGACGAGAGCGGATGCGCATTTAATTCGCCGGCGATTTCGCCAAAATCGTCATTTTTGTCGCGGCGCGCGGGGTGTGTTCCGCGTTAATGGTCACGGGTATAAAACAAAATGCTCCCTGCGGAAATCAGTTGTCGTTGCATACGAATGGGTTACAATATATATTTTCTATTTATATATCTTCTAGTTATAGGTAGGCAGCGAGAGTTCTGTTCGACAATCTCTAGTTAAATTATTTATTTAGGACTCCTTTTAATCGTCCTCAAGTAATCGAATTTTTATATTATTTGTAAATAATTTTGTTTCTCTTATTATCTGTCTTGTCGACTTAATTATGATACTGTACTCGGCGAGTTTTTTTCTAGACATCTCAATGGTACGTCTTTCTTTATCTCTCTCTCGTTTAATAATCTCGAGACATGAGAGCTTCGCCCCCGAGCGCGTCCTTGGCGCGATATTACGGACGATCTGCCTCGCAATACTTCAATCCGCAACCCCAAAGAGGCACCCACGTCCGCCAGCCGGGTCATTCATTTGCGAGATCTCCGTGAAGGTTCTCGAGCGGCAACCTCGGGCGACGATCCGTTTAGCTTCCAGCGCCGACAAATCTCTATCCTGCTGAGATTACTCCGCTTTATTGGTAGGAAATCCTTTTTGTGCGTCACCTCGAACACGGCGATACGACGATCCTTTCGTCTACGTAGTAAATACAAGTTGTTTCACGTCAATTTCCGAGGTTACGCTTAACAAGAAACGTGTCAGAAACAGAGAGCGACGGCTCGAGAGGATCTTCTGACGAAATCCTTCTGAGAGTTAAAGTTTTACAATTTTCATGTGAAGCAGCGTCATACGAGTTAGTTATAAAAGTAATCAGAACTTGGAATCGAAAGAAAAAAGAGGAAGAAAGAGAAAACACGGGGTTTACCCGTACCGTAGGATCGGTCCGTTTTACCCATAGAAATGAGACAAACAATTACCCAACCGCTCCGGCTTATTTGCGGGCAGAGCGGTTTATCGCTCGCGCGAGCCGGGCAGCAGGCTGTCGGCTGCACTCGGTGGGACACGGTGAGAGGAGAGCCGCGCGAGGAGAGAGATGCGCTGCGAAATTTCGAGGAACACAGAACAGGCGTGGACGACCAGGCGGCGCGAGTCCTTCGTAACTCCTGGAGAGTATCCATTATTCTGCGAGGACTGCGGCAGCGCGACGTAAAATAGAGCTCTCCGCCTTTTTACGGCTCGTTCACGGAACGGTCCATGGCCGACTATGCGTGTTTCATCTCGCTTGTCTCAGGATCTTTCCTCACGACTCTCTCGCGTCGCCTTTATTCCCCTCTCCATCTCCGGTCTTTTCGTCCAACGGCGGATTAGACGTGTCGGCTCCCGATCTCCGTGTTCCCGTCTCGTGAAAGCGCGCCCGCATAAAGGTGGCCGAAATAAGCAGCCTCTTCGACACAATCGTATATACGGTCGTCGTAACACTGATAGGAACCAAAATCCATTCGTAACGCAGAATGAAGTGCTAATCCGTTATTTTAACCTTGGATCTTTTTCCTCTTTCTGCTTTCAGGTAAAATAAAATACTCCGAGAGGGTGTACGACGCGTGCATGGATGCCTTCGACTGTTTGCCGCTCGCCGCCCTCATGAACCAACAGTTCCTTTGCGTACACGGCGGCCTGTCGCCGGAAATTCACAATTTAGAAGACATTCGCAAAGTAAGTAAATTCTTTACGCGCTCCGGTCTCATCGCGTGCTCGTGTCCACGATCTCCTTGAACATTTTTAATATACTGTATTAAAATTTAAGCAAATCCGTGACTGCGAAGTTACGTTATTGTACAAAATTAACATTTCACATTAAAATATAAGCGCTTTCGAGATAAGAGGAGCTTTGAAAGCTTCTCATCGATATTTATTTCTCGCGATACCTCCCAGTATATCTCCGATCGAAACTTTTCCCGGATAATTTTCGCGGAAAACCTCAAAGTATCTTTCGACAATGTTCAATCAATTTAAACTTGTCGAGATCGCTTTTTCGCTATTTGACTTTTCGCGAACTTTCGTCGGAGGAGGCCGAGAGTCATGAAAACCATCTGGGACGCCGCGCCGCGCGTCTTAATGAGGCGCGATCGTTGATAATTGCGTTTACTCCTCGCACCCACTTCCTTCGGGTGAATTAGCCTTGATATTATTTCTCGTAATCTCGTGCCGAGGCCAATCGTTCGATCGGCGGAGAGTCCAATGACACTCCGCCGCGCCGGAAGCGAACCAGGGAGAGCACCGACGTGCTGCCACCTGCTCTATCGATCCATCCACCTACGCCTTTTACCTTCCCGCATTGCGTGCGGCACACACGGGCGTGCGTGCGGTGCACGCGTTCTCCCGATCACACGCGCGCGTCCGCGAGCAGCTCTTGCGCCTCGAGCCTCGAGCACTCTCGTCTCGCCGTTTCTAGCGATCGTCGTACTCGTATTCGCGTCCCGATTCCCGCAGATAAACGATAAAATAGGTATCCGCTCGTATGCGGAATGGGACGCGTTAAATATAGCCGGGGTGCGAACGCCACACGATCGTCTGGACACGCGTTTCAAGGCGAAAGCGGCTGCAATTATTTTCCAGCGCTTTCGGAGCGCTCTCTTTATCGTTGTAATTATATGCCAACGCGACTTTCGTCGCGTCGACAAGATCGATCATCGACAGAATTGTCAACGATGTCTAACTGCCGCTCAACGTTATTGCCGGCATTATTTTATTCTTGTACGCCAATGCACACACGTGTTTGATCGTGCGTTAAATATCCGATAGATATAGATTTTACTCGCCATATTTATTCTGCGAAAATTGTCGCTAGGTAAATAATTCTATCGACTCGGCGATCATGCCTGTCATATCGCGCAGCGTCAAAGCGGCGATAAACGGGAAACAGATTTGCTTCTTTCTTGACACTTCTTGAACTCCCGTGTCGCTCGTGCGTTTCGTCCGAGAGCTCCCGCGTCTCCCCCCACGTTTCGCGTATCGCGCTGGCAATCGAAATTTCCGAGTGACACCTCGTATTTCCCCAGCTATCGACATTCCGGCTTCGCCGTCCGACACGTCCGAGAAAGAGAAAGACGACGGGAAGCGATGGTGCAGTTTCGTATTTCGTCGCGCTCGTAAAAATTCACGCTATTTTCATATTATCGAAGCCCGTGGATCTCGCCCGCTCGCCAGGCGAGCATCCCGTTGAGTTTTCTCGACGCGCAGCTGCCCGGGATCTCTCGTCTCGTTTCGGGGCGTTCCGCTTTTACGCCCGCGATACTACCCTCGTAAAGATACACGGCGTTTCGAGAGATAGCAGTCGGATTCGAACGAGAGAGAGAAACGGGGAGATCCGGAACGAATGAAAGAACGTGGCGATCTCGCTTAACGATCGACGGATCTCGCGGTGCCCCGGTCGGCGTCTCCGGTTTAATTAGGAGAAACGACACGCGATTACAATGCGGCGCTGTAAAACGACGCGGATTAATCCCTCCCGACTATTCCGGCAATTTGCAACGCGTGACATGTCCGGAATAAAAATTCTCGAGCGGAAACGCGCCTCGATTCTGCCCGCGAGAACCGCGGGCGAAATATAATGAGGAATATTGCGCGGATGTAAACCGATTGCGCGGGACCGCGTGGAAAGATTTGTCTTCCGGCGTTCAATTAGGATAATCTAGTTTCCTCCAGGATAAACTTGAGGAAATGAATCATGCAATTATTATCGTTCAACTGCTAACGCTCAACGTACTGGAGAACATCTTGAAAGACGGTAATAAATATCGTTCGCCCGCCGTGCAAAGTTTCCCCGAGAATTTATCATCCATATAAGTTCTAATCGCGCAGCTTCGACGATCTCCCCGTCACCGGGCGGAATTTCGAGTGCCGTGTTTTATTTCCGCGCGATTTTATTATCGCCGGCGTTTCAGGACGTTTGATATGGAAATCGACAGTCCCGGTCGGACGATATCGCGAATCCTTTGAGAGCAAGAGCCCATAAAACGTGACCGTACGCGTTCTGCACCTTGGAAATGCTCCTCAGCGACGCTTTAACCTCCTTTCCGCTGCTTGCTATCCGGATAATCGTACTGAATCTTCGATCGTGACTCGCACGCACGCGGCGCGGCGTCTCGGGGCGAGAAAGGAGAAGTGTGAGTGTGAGGTATTAAGATATTCGTTCGTTAACCTTCCTCGAGAACGGTAAATAAATCACAGGCGTATTTTTGGAGTGGCACGCATCCTAGTCTCGAAGACGTTAAATCGCGAGAGTAAATGTTTGCGTTGCGAATTGTTAAAATCCTACATGCGCGGTTTCGTCACAGCGTTAAAAAAAAAAAAAAATTTGCGAGAAGAAACACTTTTTACGCGTTGCACGTTTTCTTCAGGGAGAATCGGAGCGCGAAGAGGAGTTAATCGTTAACGACTTAGAGGATCCGCTGAAATGAACATCGTGAAACGATCGGCGTTAAATCTTGGAATCATGCAAGAGCCCGTAGATCTGCATTAAAGCCGTCCAATTTCGTATCGGTCGTGGCGCATTAGCTCCGTTTAATTTATGGGATTGGGGGGTGGGGTGGGAAGGGAGAGGATAGGGGATCGTGCAGGGCGGCGCGTGCATTTTATCGGCTGAAAACTTGCGATTTATGCGATCGTGTTCCGGGGGCCGCTTTAAATAGCGAACTCGTGCTATCGCGGCCGCTATTAAGTTAATCGCCTTGCACGCCTCGCATGCGCGTGTATATGCACGTGTATGCGTGTCGCGGCGCAAACCCGCTTCAACGAGAGCAATAATAACAAATAGCGCAAGAGCAAAAAGAGCTCTCCCGGCGCGGCGGAGAGAGAGATACGAAGAACGCCGGGGCAATTTTGAAACGCGTCGACCCGGCATGCCATTTTGCTTCGGGGTGGCTTCTCGTCGAAGAAAAGGGGGAAATTGAGAAAATCTCACCGCAAAGTTTCCACTTTAATCAGAAACGCAATTAGTATGTATACATAAGCGCCAAATACATTTATGTAGCGTAAAGGTAAAGTGCTCTAATGTGAAGAGATTTCCACAAATGTCGTATAAGAAGAAAAGATAACAAAGATAACTCGTATCTTCCATTGGGCTATATTATTTGAATGAATGAACCACTAGAATGCTTTTTCGCTCTATAATCAAAATATTACGTCTCTATAATAAATCAAAATATTTATTCCATTTATAGAAATCAGGTTTTCAATATGGGAATGGTATGTTACATCAAAAAATATTTTAAATAAGAAACGTCAGAAAGATTTATTATCGAAAATTGTAATATATATAAATACGTTTTAAAAACAATTACTAGATAAACTTTCAAAAATCATTCATATTCTATTTATGTATTCTTCGGTGAAAATGTTGTGAATAACTTAAAAATAAACATCTTTAAATAGATTTTTATTGATGAAAAAGATATTTTCTTGTTTTTTTTTTTCATATTTACATAGCTAAATATACACAGATTTGCAAATAAAATTTATGCATTAATTAATGTGATATTATAAAATATTTTTATTATATTTCTCTTTATATTGACACGATTGTGGAGCTGGGATCATTCAAAATATTTTCACCCAAGAATACGTTAATAATAAGAAATAAGACGTGATTCGAGTTGGTTCTCAGAAGTTTATCCTAAATTTTCAAGCAATCTTAATTTTTTAGTAAAAATAAAGAACAGCATAAAATCTTTAGCTTACACAAGGTTTATTTAAAAAGTATCCGGATTTTATTTTTCTCCAGTTTGAGTACACGTCGTAAAAGATATATCCGTGCCTACAGCTACTGACAACGCTTTTAGAATCACAACAGAGAACTTCTTTTCTTTATAGTATTATGCTAAAAATGACGATCATTATCATTCATTTGTTACTTCAACGCATATCCTTAGAGAAATTTTCTATAAAATTCAGAAGAGCTTTACTATTGCAATTTTTTCTAGTATCACATATCAGACGGTTTCATCCCGCATTGCTGCCGTCGGATTATAAAATTATAGATCATGTTTATAGAAATCCGAACCTGCATAATTTTCTGCTATTCATCGTACGGGTCCCAGTAGATAAACACGAAGCTATTCACGCATATAGCGCGCACGCACACGTAGGTTGTGAGATACAAATCGTTCCACAAACTATGTTCCATGTTCCATAAATATTTAAAAACTGACACGAGTATATACTTGTTTACTTCCGCGAGACGGCAAGTATTCGCGATTCCGCTCGCTGCTCCGATCGCGACGGACGTAAACGAGCCCTCGTGACATGCTTTCGCATTGAAAAAACCGCCGTGATCGAACGTAGGTGAGTGACATATCTGGCAATTAATAATTTTTCAAGGTTTCCCTTTTGCCCGCCTCCATTTCTACTTGAAAAGAATCGGCGCGACAGATAGAAAGAACAAAAGGCCGTCGTGCAACGAGCGTCATTGCACCAATCCTCTAACGATCGTTTCCGATTCCGCAGACATTACCGAAATCCCCGGAAATCGAGAAAAAGGTGATGTCTTTTAGAAACGTGGAAACGTGTCCAATGATGTAAGATTTTAGGAATTCTATTTCGTTAATACTACTGTAAATGCCATTGTTGATACTAATACAAGTGCAAAACAAATATCTTTCCACATTGACATAAAAAATTATCTCGAGCGTTTCATAGATTTTTATTTATACTTTCTGCAGAATGATTTAACGCAGTAGGATCCCCAAATAATTTCAAAGCGTCCTGAGAAACAAAAACGGACATTGAAGAAAGGAGTAAGTGGAGGAGAGCTGTACTGTTCCAGATTACAGGCTATTTCTCGAGGGAGATCGCGCGATAGTTAACCCACTTCTTGCCCGTCCTTGTCCCATGATCGCCCCGCTTCTTTTCCGACCTGAACAATCGCGGAAAACGAGACTGTATAGATACAACAGAGGAAAGGCGAAAGGGAGCGTGGAAGAAAATCGAAGTGAAACCGAAGAAATCTTCGCTCCTTCCTCCGATTCATTTATCGCGATTTAGTCTAGCGCTATTACGAGCGCTTTCGCCAACTCCTCCGGTTTCCCGAAATTGGAAAACGATCGGAAGTCGGTAATTGCAAGGACAAATGCTTACGGACAGCTTTCGTTTTTATTTTCACAAGAATTTTTAAGCGTTTGACGTCATTTTTCATGTTTATCATTTCAGATACGTTTTTTGATTTCTTGGATTACTCAATGTTTCAATATATCAGGCAGCGAGAATGCATATTAATATTTCGCTCGTATAAATAATATAATAAAATATAAGTAATCTTTTTTGTTTTAATTTTTCTCTTTTATTTTATTTGTTGCGTTACGTAATCCATATTATGGAGCATGTTAATTTATAATATTGCAATATTTAGTCGCTCTCGGCGAGCAAAGAGATGCGAAACACCATGCAGTATGCAATAGATACTTTTCCTTCCTCTCTCCCTCTCTCTCTCTTCTCTGTTATACATTATTCCGTGTGTCCCGGCGTATAAAGGCGTGTTTTGCGAGCATCGGTATAGCAATATGAATACCAAATGACATCGCCGAACTACACGGCGGCTTCTCGTAATTCCTTTCTCGCCGTATCTACACGCCGTAACGGTCGCAAAAACCAAGCCGCTAAGCCCCTCGGTGTTTGGCTGGCGGAGCCGGATCCATCTCGCAGTAGTGGGATCAACGTCTGGACGGGCGAAGTTTTATATAATCCGCCGTAAGGCAATCGCGTCCCGGGATCGGACTTGTTGGCGAACTTGTCGTTTTAATTATGCATCGTTAATTCCACTTTGGGTGTTTTATATCATAGCTGCGCGAATTAAATTGCGAACGTGATACTTCGCGAATGATGCTTCGAGCGCATCGAATGACAAAACTGACGTCGAAAATATTTCCTTGAGAAGTCTTCGAACATTTTTCAACTCCTTTATTTCTCTCTCTAGATCGATTTTACAAAGTTTTTATTTATACGTCGAATAAATAGAACATCGTTATGTGTTTTTGTGCCGTGGCGAAGTGATGCATAAAACGTTTTAGTTCGCAATCCCTCGACTGCCAATTGAAACAGACGGATTGCACGCGCGGTGGCGTGCGAAATAAACACCCCGAGCAGGCCGACGTTTTCACACTTTAACACGAATTCATTTCGGCCCTTAACGACGATTGAACGGTTCTTCTCGTTCCGCGAACGCCCGCTATTGTCTTCCCCGCGAGAAAAGCGCGCTTCATCAGAAAACGTTGAACCGCGCGACCTGCGCGCGCCCGGATCACGACCGCTAATTATTTCCGTTAATTAGTATAACAACCGCGCGTGACGACCTGACGACTTCATTAACCCCGTTCGCAGTTCGCAAGCCTGAATGGACCAAATTAATGCATTATTCTATGCTCTTTTCTGTTCCTCCCGCTTCTCTTTCTTCTTTCTTTTTTCATTCGTCGCGACCGTCACCTTTGTGCGCCGAAACTTCGCACAAAGGCGACAATTGCTCGTTTCCTCGCCGCGAGAGAGAGAGAGTTTTTCTTCGGCAGCGCACAAAGGGCCAGCGCAATTTGCTGAAAATTCTCAATGACAAGCGCCCGCGAGACGCGTCTTCCGCTATCAGCGCCCGGATTATTCCCGCGCACATGACTAACGAGCCAAACTTGGAGAAACTTTCGGGAGCTCCCGGGATACGGCGATTACGCCCCAAAGTACTCCGAGTGTCGCTCCAAGGGAGAGACTCCTGACGAGATACGCGCACAATCATGCGTAATCGCGTAATCGCATTATCGCGGGCATCCAGTCCTTCGCGTGTGCCGGATCGAAAATCACGGGGCGGAGTTTATGTTCCTTAGCTCAGCCGCGCCCTGAGATCATCCTCGAAATAAACGTCCGCGATCTTTCTTGGAAGGGAGATTCGCAGATTAGGGGCGTTTTAGTTAATTGGAGCGCATTCAAGGTGGAACCTTTTGCTGTTTCGTTACCGTGTCTCTCGTCCTCTTACTTCCCGATTCTCGAAGTATACTTTATTTTAAGCGTGTTTAATCCGGAGACTTAAGTTCGACGATTAGAAACGATTTCGTCCAAGAAAACTTCTTTGCCGAGAAAAGATAAACTACGAATATTTACCGAAAAAATCTTTCATGCTCGAATAAGAAAAGCATTAGCGGTGAGATTAACGATTTCGCGCAGAACTTCCACGCATATACAGGGGGCGAAAAGCCGCGGGCCGTTTTTTGCAGCTTTTACGTTCGACCTCTCATACGTTCCGAGTTTTCTGTCTGCTTTCCGTGTATTTCATGCGCTCCCTTTCTCTCTGGGCCAACAACGGCAAAACCGAGCTCCCCGCGCTGGGACGCGTTTATCTTTGATCTTTGCGACGTGTTTTTTCACAGATTATTATAAATCGCGGATTACGCGGGTAGCGGCGGATAAAGGGGCAAACACGATTAAATACGCGTCATCGCGCGAGAGAGAGAGAAAGAGCGAAAACGAGGGGGACGTGGGCGGGAGGGGCCACACGATTGAAAGGGATCTCCACGTGGAAACCGCGTAAAGGATACCGTTGAGATACACTCTGTGTGATATACGACACAAAGGGAAGCCTGTCCGAGGTATCGATTGGCATCGGCGCGAGCATCGCGGCGGCGGCGGTGGCAGCGTCGCGGCGCGAGAAAGAATCGCACGCTCCGGCGCATTTACAGAACGTTTCCCCGAATGACCGAGGGAGGGGAGGGGGGACGAAAAAAGAAGAAAGGAAGGGAGGTGGCGAAAGGGCGATTTTTTCGCCCGTAATCCACAGATGCATAATATATCTCAGGAGCAAAGAAAGCATTCCATTAAGGAAGTGAGCCGGGGCGTCGCGTTAAATTACGTTTGTTTCGTGCCGCGAAACGACGCCTTCTTCATCCCAGAATCCCACTCCTCCGTGTCTCCTCTGTCCGCCGTTTCTCTCCCCCGCGGCCTTCCATCTCTCGCCCGTTCTTCTCCGCGAGCGCGCCATTGCGGCGACCGCAATTTGGCCTGGAAGCCCGTATTTTTAATTAATGTTTCTTTCAAACGAACTGGCGTGATCAACGAATTGTTTCGTGCTTCAAGAGAATAAAGAATAACGTTCGCCGTTTGCTCTCGGTATATAAAAAAATTAAGTAATTGCGGCAAATGATCTCAACTTACATATAGACAATGAGAAATTTCGTATATTTCGTTGTGATACCTGTTGGAATAATACGTTCGAAAAATGCCAAGAGAAGCTGATTTTATATTATATTAGAAAATAAAGAATAACGATTTACTCTCACTATATAAAAAATTAAATAATTGCGACAAATGATGACAATTCATATGTATATAGACAATCAGAAATCTTATATGTTTTGCGATACCTGTTGGAATAATACGTTCGAAAGATCCCACGAGAGGCTGATTTCATATTATATGATTGTATGAATAATATCTGAATATTCTGGTATTTCGAATTCAATTTAGAGACGCGCTGCAATCAAATCTCGCTGCATTTCAAGAGAAATTTACCCTCTGTAGGTGCGGAATTTAAGATCGATGCGGTATGAAAGGCAGAGCGAGACTACACGAGGGCAGGGCAATGAAACACTATTACGTATCATTATAATAGACACTGCAAACATGATAGGGAGACATAAGATACGCTCGCTTCACTTAATGCCGCCGCTGTCATTATCGTGCACTAACTGCTCATTATATCGTAATAAGCGCCCAATATGCCCGCGTGTCTGTACATGTTTACGCGGAAACGGGTCGCGAACTTATGCGAACCCATTCGACGTAATTACGCTACCTGTTACGTGAAACTTGTAGCCGGCATCAAGATCACGTCGCGCAACTTCGGCTCGGCTAATCGTGGAATATGGCGTCGATAGTACCGCGGGGACTTACATTTAGAGAGGGGAGCAAGTGGTTCGAAGTTTCTATTAATTTTTATTAATTTTTTGAAGCTGTAGATCGTGCAAAGTAACTCCTTTGGTGTTAGCCAAGTCTTGTTTTTCTAAAAAACTGGAAAATCGGTTAATGTTTCTAATATCTCTTTAATATTTGTTTAAACGTAGATAAATAGAAAAAGATCGAAACTTTAATTTCAGAAATCTACTATATCTTAAATTTTTTATTTTTATACTTGTTTACGATAAATTTGAAAGCAAGCATTAGCTTTATTGTATAACTTATAACTTTTTTATAATTTATGATTTTATAATTTATAACTTAAGTTTGATTGCGTATCAAATCCCTTACACTGAGAGAAATGTTTTGTTGAAACAACCAAAATTTTGTTGCAATAACAAAATTTTGGTTGTTTCAACAAAACATTTTTCAACATTTCTCTCAGTGTACGCTGTAAATAACATTTATAGGAAAAATTGTATGTTATTACATCAAGAGATATTTTTTACCATGTATCATTTATCTCTAAATATTTAGTAAATGAACGTACCGAAACCTGCAGCTTTAATCTTTGCGTCGGATTATTCCCTTTTGCGAGTGCAGAACCACGCGGAATTATTTTATATAGATAGATCGCACGTGGAAGTTGAAAAACAAATTTTTTAATAAAACCTATACAAAAATTTTGACGGTCAGATCGCAGCAATATTGCGAAAACAGACTGAGAATCGATATCGTTTTATGAAAAATAAAACTCTGAAGCTACATATTTTACATATGCAAAATTCCAACGTAACGAAACGCCAAAAAAAAAGAAGGAAGCTTATAAATAACGTAAACGGAATTTCGCGATCTTCGTCTTCAGTATTTCATCCGCGTTGATTGCATCCCGAAATGAGACGGAGAAAGAGAAGGAGAGGGGAAGCCGTGTTTGCGATGACGAGACGTTTCGCGTCGCGCCAAATACCTACCTACTCTTCTCTCGAAGCCATTCATATTCATGGAAGTCATTAAACACGATTTCCGAAGGCAGCCGAGTTGATGGGCACGAGATCGCGCCGCGCCGGGCGGACTTTTCTCGGCGAGATTAGATCAACGGAAACAAATATTTGAGGGCTCTCGTTGCGGCAAGACTCTGTCTTTGCGGCCCCCCCCCCCGCCATCTCTCTCCGTGCTCTCTCGATATCCACTCCGCTCGAAAACTCGCTCGTCCCTCGAACGAAACTTCGCCGTTCAAGTTTTCGAGCCTTTAACATCGATTCGAGGGGAGTGGCTCGATTCTCGGCGCGCGGCCCGAGAATAAATTCGCGCCGCGTTTGCGAATGCTTCATGACTTTGGGAGCAAAGCGTCGTCTGTTCAGTTTCTGTTAAATAAGTAATCTTTTTGCGGGATTGATAAACCAATGTACATATTGAGTGTTTATGACAGTTTCATGTAGCGTGTTTGCGATGATTTATACAGAATTTATATGACTATACGTGTTTCGCGTTCACACTTTTTCTGTTTATTAACTCGGAAGATTGAATTCGTTAAAATTCAAAGCGTTACATAAATTCGCATGTGTGATTTTTAACAGTTAGGTATATTTCCTTCGAGGAAATATATATGTAGCGTGGTGTCGGGTAAATGTCAAGTAGGATCGGCGTGGATAGGATCTATCTCCGTCATCGCGTTCTAACAACATTGAATATCGGATTTCAGTGTTTAGCGATTTAGTGGCAACCAATAGACATTTAGAAATCCGTGGTGAGCGCACTGTTGTCAGGCTCGCTAGCCTAATTAATGCAATCTGCGGACGATCCGGCTTACGTATACCTTGTTTGGCGCTGTCGCGATACGTAAACTCAGCAGCGGGAGTTGTCACCCTCGAGACTCTGTCGCGCTTCGATACGCGTTTCGACGCTGTCAAATCGCTGTCAAATTATAATTCAATTTCAAGTTCAGATTATCGCTCACATCTCTCTCTTTTAGACGTCGAGGTATCTCGTACCTCACGAGGAGTCGTCAAAGTGGCAATATAAGTCTGCTGTTACAGCGATTCCAGAAATCGAAGTCAAAACGTTACGACATAGGAGTGCGATATATCTGAACGTTTTATATAATGTCGTAACGATTAATTGCGATGGCTTCATTCACGATTATGATGTAACCGTGAATGAAGCCGTCGCAATTAATCGGCACCAATCAGAACCGCATAAAGTTCGCGTGTAATGTATAACGGACCAACTAAACCTCCAAATGGGGATACAGTGCAAACTGACTGACCAGAGCCCAATGTGAACCCGATAAAGCCGACAATGGCCAACAATTACGCTGAAAATTACGCTGCGTTTGCGATGGCTGATGTTACTGCCAGTTAATTCCTTGAGCTAATTCGATCAATGTTGACTTGCTGTTTCAGCTGGACAGGTTCAAAGAGCCGCCGGCGTTCGGACCGATGTGCGATCTCCTCTGGTCGGATCCTCTCGAGGACTTCGGCAACGAGAAGAACGCGGAGCATTTCTCCCACAATAGCGTCAGGGGTTGTTCATACTTTTACAGGTAAGTGTCCGTCTCTCTTTCTAAGTTTTCTGCAACACGTCAACCTAGAACGTAACATAAATTTTAGTGGGCATGCGGTATCTGATTTTTTATGCTTATTCGCGCGTAGATATTATATATAGACTTTTGGTTACATTCTGTAAATCGCATTTTTTTAACTGAAGAAAAATATTGTACCTTTGATATCAGAAATTAAAGCTTAATGGTTAACTTTATCAATCACCAACTTAAAGATTGGACAAAGTATTGTGATTTTGGGTATAAATTTTGTTCTTAACAAAAATGTTCTTGAGGGAGATAATTCTTTATTGCAACTTTCTAATTTTTTAACATTAAGATACCTTTTTTTTATATTGTCTATATATTTATAAATCGAGCCTCGAATTAAAAGTCAAAGTAAAATCTGTTTGGAATTAACTGAATAGTGATTCTATTATCTTTTTATTTTCTCTGAAGTTTAGTTTCTCGGAAGTTTTATTTTATTGTTTATACCTTTTATAAAATTATGAATGCCTAAATTATATATATATATAAATCTGAAACAATTAACGAAAAAAATTTTAGAATCATATTTATACAACATCAGTTTTCTCTTCTTGAAAATCTTTTATTCGTCAATTGTAACACACATATATACAAACAAGCAAATAAAATTGTCTTGATTAAAATTACGATATTTCATCAAGCCATACTGCCAATAAAGGATGTTAAAAAAAGGATCGCATAAATTGGAAATATCAGAAAATGCAATTACAATACTTTTCGTCGGTGTCGTCGATATATCGGTGGGACACGTCGATACCACGGTGTTAACGTAATAATAAAGGACGTATTAGCGGAGAAAAGGAAAAACGAGGTCAACACCCCATCGTCGCTCAGCGGTAGTCGGGAGTTCTTTTTTTGCCGTGGAAATACGATATGCTTGTGCGATACATCTCGCGGCTGTCGTCGGCCGGTCCTCGTTTTTTTTTCCTCCCAGCTAACCCGTTAATTCCCTCCAACGGGTAATTATCTCGCCATCTGTTTGCGAGCAGCGCAGCCGGAAGCGCGTTGGACACACACCCCTCGCGCGATCACACAGCGTGAAACGAGGTAACTTTAGCTCCCCCCTCCTTGTCCCTTCTGGAATCCTGAGAGATTTTCCTTCTTCGCCGAATCTTCCTACGTGACACGTTCGGTCCCTCGTCGCGTAGTCCTTTGTCAGCGTCCGCGGACACGTCCGCGGTTTGCTCCGCGCGCGAAGATTAATAACGGCCGCGTTATACGACAGTGTCAGCAAACCGCAGACACGACAGCTCTCCTCTCGCGGATCCGCTAATTATACGAACGGCCGCGCTAATGAGCACCGAGATTCGTTAAGTGTCAGCCGTCTCGCGTGTGCACGCTCGTAACGTTTCCTATTCGTTTGTTCGCGTATACGTGTCATGTATGTCTGCGTAGCGGACTCTAATAGATTAAATTCCGGAAAAACTCGTTTTAAATCTCTGCGCTCCGAGGCGATCTCCAGCTCCAGCAACAAATTGGTATCCAGTATTTTTATTAAAGTGTCTCTATTTAACGTTAGTGCGGTACGTTAGTTACGTTACGGCCAGCGAAGAATTGTATACGTGTCGGTATTTCTTGAGTAGCAGGGGCACGGACGTTAGAGAGGTAATTTATCGAGGTGATTTTCATAATCAAGTTGTTCATTGATATATACGTGGACGTGGCACAGGCGATCGCGATCGCGATAAGATAATAGCGGGGCCGTTATGAAGACGTCCCAGATAGCGCGCCAGTCCCGTTAATCCCTCATTTTCGATTCCCGCATTATCGTGTCTCGGTCCGGGGATAGGTATATATGTGCATTAAGTTTCACGCGAACATAAATCACATCTCTCGCGTCTCGAGCAGTATGCAAGTAGTCCGGTCTGTAATCGCCGGCGGTCGTCCGACTACACCGCGACTCGCACCACTTACCCTCCTTTTCCCTCGAACGTCCGACTAGTAATGAAGCCCCCTGATTACCCCCTCCTACACCGTCTAATGACCCGAAGTGGCTATACCGGTGTTACGATGAGGAAACGGAACACATCTCGCGCGCCGCAATAACCGTTCCACGTTAAATAAATCATCTTATCGTCGCGCCGCGGGGATGTGTGCGTATCGAAGTTAAGATTCAACGACCCGGGGATCGATACCGGCCATTGGGCGAACGGGGCACGGTTTTCAAGAGATTTCACCTCGTCATTAATCTCTGTCGGCGCTGTGAACGGGTCTTAATAGCCGTTAATGACCATGCCGCGACGTGGCGCAAACATTTCTCACGATTCTTGGCCGGGTCAGTTATGATAGAGCGAAAAGGGCCGTCCTGTTGACGTTTTCGGCGGCTTAATTTGTTTATGTGAACATGAATGCCGGTAGAGAAGACCAGTGGTGCCCATCATCCGGTGTCCGGTTGATAGGGGACGGATCATCATTAAAAGTTGCACGTCGTACGAAAGAATACCCAACTCGCATTAATGACAAACTTAACAATCTAACGCCCAAGCTTCGAGCAATCTCAAAAATAGAAACTAATTCTACTTCAATATTTAGAACGCTCCAACAATTCTGTATAAATTCACAGAATTGCATACAAATCGTTGCACCAATCGTTCTCGACAAGTTAAGATTGATTGTTTGGCACACGCATCAAAAACAATTACACACGCGCGCGCGCGTAATTGTTTTTGATGCGTGTGCCAAAAGATCGTGCGTTACGACGTTAATCCAGGTTGCGATTTTAACATACACGAATTTCCCGGTATGAATATTCACGCGTCGGAATGGCTGCCTGGCGAACACTTCTAAAACTTATACGCTTCACACAAATCTTGCTGCGGAATTTACTTGGAAAAATCTTGGCGTTTCTATTAAAAGTTTTAACGCCGAGTCATTTTACCCTGGCACGGCAATTTCCATGTTATTAATGCTACGTAAATGTAATAAGCGAATTAACGTGCCCGCTCATATGCTCGGATAACTCTCTCAACAGTAATTATCGGCAGTCAAGCGCTTTCTCTCTCTCTCTCTCTCTGCCAATCTCAAGCGGCCGATCGATAATATCTGCTTGCAGTTACGCGGCGTGTTGCGACTTTCTGCAAAACAACAATTTGCTCAGCATCATAAGGGCGCACGAGGCTCAGGACGCCGGATATCGCATGTACCGAAAGTCCCAGACGACGGGCTTCCCGTCGCTTATCACCATCTTCAGCGCGCCCAACTATCTCGACGTGTACAACAACAAGGTAAAAATTCTATTCGCGCCGCGAATCGCAGCCGCGCCACTGTCCAGCATTGACCGTAAAGCTTCGACATTAATTTAACTGTCGCATTTATGGTCGGTGCGTTGTTCGTTTTATGACCTGTGGACCGCTGGTATACAATCGTAAAGTCCCGATGTGCTCGTTGTGCCCGCAGGCGGCGGTTTTAAAGTACGAGAACAACGTGATGAATATCAGGCAGTTCAATTGCTCGCCACACCCGTACTGGTTGCCCAATTTCATGGACGTTTTCACATGGTCCCTACCGTTTGTCGGCGAGAAAGGTAAGTCATGCGCTAGACCGGCAAGTCCCGTTTGCTTCTGTAAAACATTATTATCTCCATGCAATGTATTTTATTTATTAAAGAGCTTTAATGATTAATCGAATAAATGATTAATTGATTTACGTTTAGAAGAAAAAAATATGAGAAAAATTTTAATTGCATTAATTTAGACAGGGGAAAGAGATATTGACTTTTTAAATAAAATATTTCAAGATATAAATAAGGTATTACAGTCTATTGAAGGATATGCTAATTTAACGGACGATTTTCGCTTTATCTTCCAGTCACAGAAATGTTGGTGAACGTGCTGAACATTTGCTCGGACGACGAGCTGATGAGCGACGGCGATGAAGGTCTCGAGGAAGGTAATGTCTACCGTTTAGCTCTCATATTCCCCACCCTAATCCGTATACACTATTACTTTGCAGACATTTCGAACAAGATTGGCACTCGGACTGGTCTCTCTTATATCGTGATCAGAACCCCTCTTCTTTTTACGTCGGGGCTATTCTTGATATTGTTTGACTTTTACTTGTCCAATACGAAAATCGTGCAGAGAGACACGTTCTCATTTTGTTAGCCGTCTCGCGGAATCAGAAAAAACACTCGTTTTATTTAGAGCGCCACATGATTATGCAATCACGTGTAAAAACGATCGCGAAGGAGAAGCGTAATTTTTCCCGCAGCTCGTTCGATCCGATTAAATCTTATCTTCGAATAAATTCATTCCGTTCGGGATGCACTCTGATATAGCGAGAGATGAGACGCGGTTTCAATCTTATCCGTCACCTAGAAGACGGCCGGACGGACAAGCGAGAGAGATAAAACGGGCAGAGATTCCGCTAATATCTGGAATCTCTTACGAGCTCCGACACGATCTAAGGGAGGCCACATCATCTTCGTGCACCCGGCCGGGGAGAATGCGCGGATTCATCCCTCACGTTCTGCCGCGTGCCGATAGAAAAGACCTGGAGACGATCTAACGATGAAAAATGAATCGGGATTCCCCTTGCCCCCCCCCCTCCTCTCCCCCGTTCTGCGAATCGTCGCATTCTCCGCCGAAAAGGAAGATCGATCGTGCACGTGCGCCCGGATTGGATAACGGCGTGGATTTTCGCGAGCGGGAATTTCGCGAGGAATTGCGCGACCGTACATTTTCATCGCGGCGATGAAAGTTGAAACACGCCGTTAATTTTTCGTTCGATCGCTTTTAATTTAACGGGAGCGGCGAAGCTTCGACGTGTTATTTTTTCTTTTCCGGTTTGCCTCGCGGCTTTCACGCGCACGATCGATCCGCCGGTTAGTTTCTGCCACAATTTCTTCGATCGTTCGATTTCGACGACACCTGTGAATTCTACGTACTCTAATTATTCTCATAGATATCCCTACGATTCATGACTTTGCTCATGCTCGCGTACCCCTCTTGAAATTCACCTTCTTGAGCAGAAGTAAAGAAAAAAAAATACGTATTGACGCGATTTCACCCGAAATATTCATTGAAAGAATAGTTGATTTAAAAAAAAATCTCTCTATCACCCTGCCTCCCCCCGCCACGATCTCACTTTTATAACTTCCAGAGACAAATCTTGAATTCTCTTTCTGTTTGCATTTTCACTCGCTGCACGGACAGATGGTAAGAAACGCCGCTCGATTCTTCTAGACGTCACACGATTAAGAGCTTCATTGATTATCATTAATTTTTTAGCTATTTCATAGTAGTTTCTCGATGTCGAGTTTCTTTTTCTATCTGTTTTTCTCTCTCTATCTATTTTTCTCTCCCTCCGTATTTTTCTTTTATTTATCACGTCTTGTCTATTTTTTTTCCTTTATCCGTAACGTCGTGTTTCTCGGAAGGAGAAGAACGTACGTACGTCCGCGTCTAACTCTTCTCTTTTCTTCTTTATCTGCCGTTCTATATGATATCCATGATATATATGTGTGTACATAAATTTACTGTATATTTTTTTTTCTTTACCTTTGACCATCTGTTTCATTGTACTTATGATTTTTCGCATCGAGATATGAGATTTTTACTTGGTTTTTCTCTTCTTTTTTTTTCTCTCTTTTTCTCTCTCTCTCTCTCTCTCTCTCTCTCTCTCTCTCACTTTTTTTCTCCGTATCTGCTCCGTATCTGCTCTTCTTGGCATTTTTATTTTCACTTCCCGACTACGTATATACATGTATGTGTGTAATACATATATTCGACGTGTCTCGACGGCACATAGCCTGACTTTTTACATCTTCAACGGTAGACTTTGATTTTCTGCATCATTATACTCATATAGCATCTTTCACCCTGTCTCCATACGTTTGTTCAAGATGGCACGATCCCCTTTGCTTGTTTCTCAAAGCACGTATAAAACTACTTCGCGTGGGTCTTGAGCTTTACGAGTTCAAAGTACTTTTTCAGCTCGAAGCTAATCGGGCGAGGATCATCATTTGCCATCTTGCGCATCACACGCGTTAATTTAATTCACGCATGCATCGCAACGACCGGGTAAGATGACGCTGTAATTGCGATGGTAATCCGTCATTCGATTCTCGTCTTAATTATTTTTCGATATGTGTAACCCCCCCGGGAGTATCTACAGATCGGATTTTTATTTGTCATTTTCGTTCGCCCCGATCGACTCTACCACTCTGTCCGAGTTCCATAGTCAATTTCAATTTCACGTGTGTTACGTCCATCCCGCCCCCGCTGGCCTATTCTGTTACTTTCTTTTTCTTTTTCGTATATTTCACATATGTGTATGTATAGTCACTCTGCCCTTCGTCCTTACGTATGGAAAGCTAAAAGAAAAATGACTTTCTTCGGCAAATCGGCGGATGGAGCTTTGCGACCGGTGTGACAATCGCGAGTTTTTTTTTCCACTCTTCGCGACAGTGTTGGATCGAGTTTTGATTAAATCAAACGTCTTCACCGAGTCGTACCGAAGACATATATATTTTTTACGATATCCGAAATATCGACCTGTGTCGGCTGGCTACCGCCGATTAATTTTATATTCGTCCACGTGTGCCCGACAAGGAGACAGCGGGTTAATTCATTCCCCGCACTTCGTGGCACGTCGGAAGGTCAGATCGATACCACCGTCCGGTGTCAGCCGTGTGGACGATCACCGGGTCTAACAAGTATCCATCCACCGGGCCGGGTCCGAGCTCCGAAAGAAAGTCGAGCAGCCCCCCTCACTACCCTCCCCCCTCACCGTCTCGTAGAGAACGCGCTCGCGAGAACGTTTTTCCTGGCTGTTGCGGCTAGGTCGCTCTGATCGAAAAAAAAAGAGTTCAAACAGAGAGTCCCGGTGTTTCGATCAATAAAGGCACCCTCGGCCCCTCCACTTTTCTCCCCTTCCCCCTCGGTTTCGCCTCCTTTAATTATCGCGAGAGATATATGCGCCGCTCACAACCCTCTGCCCCCCCTTCGCTCTTGCCCTCCCCTTTCTCGCCCGCCCCCGCCCCCCACCCCCCACCCCCGAAGTTGCACTGACTGTCTTTTATATCGTACTCCTTCTCTATTATATTTGTATCAATCACACTGGCCTTGGACTCCTCCTATCTCGGCACGACACTATGCTACTACTACCTCTACTACTTCTACTACTACTTCTACTACTACCACTCAAAACTCCGATCGTTCGGCATACCGCAACCCCCGTAAAGTCGCAGCCAAAGTCGTTGTCAAAAAAAAGAATGGTAAGTCCCCGTGAGAGCCGACGACTTACTTGAAGAGCCAAGATTTTTTTCTTCTTTTTCGTGCGTGCCAAGAGTATAACCTAACGAGAGTTTTCTTCCTCCTTTTTTTTTCTCTCTTCCACCTTTTTGTTCCTTTTTTTTGTACCACGATGTATTTGTGACAGTCTTTTTCGTTTTTTTTTTGTTTTCTCTTGTTTTCCTCTTCGCCAGTGTTCTCTCCTGCGTTTCGGTTCCGTTCTGTCTCTGTCTTCTGCGTTTTTCATCGCGCGGGTGCGCCTCGTGACGTGCGTTCTGCCGGAACAAGTATATTCTTATGCACGGTAAACGCAGTTCTCGCGCTCGTGCGGTATTTTTAAGTGACTAGAAAGATATTGCAAATCTTTACCGCCGTATTAATAACGCGGGAAAATATTTCTTCGACTACATTTTCACGATTGACGCAAATTAATTTTGATACCTTTTGTCTTAAGTTAATGTGCAATTAGTAAGACAATTAGCTTCCTGCTGTGCAATTCTCAAGTTAATATATTATTAAAGTAATAATAATAAATGAATTCTATAATACGATCGACAGACGAGCTATAATAAGAAGTAACATTATAATTCAACGGCAATCTTGATCAACGAATCGAAAATTTCAATTGGTTTTTTGTTCCATTTTTGCGGGAACGCTTTTATTCCAGTTAAATGCTCCTCGATGAGAAACTGTAGCTCGAAGCACCAGTAGAACGACGTCGATACGAACGTTCCGCGCGAGATATTATTTTCTCGTATGTTGAGTTGACTTCTCTCTTCGTTCCTGTATATAAACATATATCTCTGTCTATCTATATACTTACATATTTCTATCTTCGTCATCATCTTCTACTTCCTTTTAAACGTGCTGCATAACCGTCCTCCGGACTTTGGATTGAGCTAACATTACAATCGTCCATTAATTGCCGGAGTACACGCCGTTAAACGCTCGTTTTTACTTCCGTTTTCCTTCCGTTATCCTTCGTTTTGACACTGATTTTGTTGCGTTATACACATATCGCCGCCTCTGTACCACACATATCCCCGTATATTTGCGTACTGAGTTTAATCGTCACGGTTTGATCTCACCTCCCCTTTCTCTTCGTTTCTTTAATCTACGTTTTGTGTTATCTTGTTAAGCCTTTCCCACCTGCTTTTTGCGCTTTTCGTCGACAATCGAGCACGCATTATTCATCAGTACATGAATAATGGGCGTCTAATCTGTATCCCTGACTTGAAATCGCATTTTGAAGCGACACGACTTTATTATATCGCAAGCGCGATAAAAATAACAGGACAAAATGAACGAACGAATCGAAGTGTTCTCGCAAAGTAAAGGGTATCGCAAGGCGCGACGAAACTCTCTTTCCTCCAGACTTCGCTGACGCTTTTCTTCTCGAGCACCTTACCCGTGCTCTCAAATCCAAAATAACGTGACGCAAACGCGCGCGCGACGAGAAATATACGGTCGCTCTTCTACACGGTGCCCCGACTCGCGGAGAAGAGACCCGTCGCCTACAATAACAGCAGATTCACGCGAATTTATGCTCGTCTCGAGAAGAGCTTCATAAAGCTCGGTGGATTAGTCGAGAAAGTTCGGTGAATATATACATGCCATTCGACCGTTCACTATCTCCCTCCGTTTCGCTCCGTTTCTGCAATCCTCGCTCTCATTTGCGCTCTTTCTCTCTCTTTCTCTCTCTCTCTCTCTCTCTTTCTCTCTTTCTATTCCTCACTCTTGCCTTCTCTCCGCTCTCTTTCTCTCATTCTGGGATTTAGCCGGCGAATTTCCGCATTGCATTCGTTATGGCGTTCGCGACACGGTTTTACGACTTCAAAACCACCCTCCCGCCTGCCATCCTTCTGCCCTTCACAGCAATACCTAAAACAGCCGCCGCGTCCCCCGTCCCTCGTTTGAGTTTCGCTCGTTTGACTTGAGTTCGGTTTATTTGCGCGCTTTACGATGCAGCGTGAGATATCTCGCTCTTATGTGTGTGTGTGTATTTGGATGCGCGCGCGCGTGGAATGCTGTTGTGTGGAGTGTGTGTGTGTGTGTGCCGCTTGCTCGTTCTCTTAACAACGTCCAGCGAACGAACATTGGACACTCCACTAACAATGCTTCCGGTTTTACGAGCGCGACCGGCTGCGCCCGGACCTGCCTGATCCAATACGTCCGCAAGATTCCTCTTCCGCTGGGCCGAGGTCGTCGATAGTACACAGAACGATCTCGGTCCATCTTCGAACAATTCGAAGAACAATATTCGCCGTCCGCTTATTTGCTCTTGAAATGCATATATACGTATATTCGAATTTCTGACATATCTATATGCACGGGCTGCCTCCTTGCAACGCGAGAAACATTTTGCCGAAATTCGCTTTTATTAAGATTTAATTATATTTTAGGGTAGCAATGTCCCTAAACTTCGAGCAAAATTTAAATTCAACTCAACCATCCACGGAGTTACGCCGTTGTAAAAAAATTGTAAAAAAGTGTTGAAAATCTTTCTTTTCTTTGATAAGAATAAAATACGATAAAATATAATTGTTTAAAAAACATTTCTTTAATAAGTGGCAATTAAAATTATAATAAATATAAAAGTACATGTACAAAATGTAATACGCGACTTCTATCGTAGTTTTCAATCGTTCGAGGGTTTATAAATAGAAATATCAGGTGATTATTCGATCGAGAGATATTAAAGCCGATTGTTTGTCACAACATCTGTTCGAAAGCCGCTTAGCTTCTTAATTTCTTATCCGATCACGCGGAATCGTATCGTCGAAAAATCGATAATTCGAGTTACACGCGCCCCGCGTCACTGTCGAAAGTCGTGTTTAATTAACTAATCGCGATCGACAAGATTCTCGACAATTTCCGGCCAGCCCTGAGAGCCCGGCTTCCAGCGGACGGCGTGCTACCCACGGTAGAATTCCCCTATCTTTCCCTCCCCTTTTCCCTCCCCCTCTCGGTCGGCTCTCCGCGTCCCTCTTCCACGAGGCTCTTGGCCAGAGCGAAATCCGGAGCAAAAGAGGCTTTCGGTCGCTCCGGAGGAGGCGCCCGAAAGCCCGAACGGCCCGGGAAGGTATATCCGATCGATAGAACGCACCGAGTTTCCGTGAGATAACGAGAGAAGGCCACGAGGCATCGATCAACCGGCTCCCTTCGAAGCGCGGTTCCATCGGCATCTTGCCCTCTACGCCGCCGACTCGAGTCAATCGTTCATTCCTGTGTGCATTCCGGCGCGCACGTAAAGTCCCATTACGGACAGACGCGATCTAAGCTAAGCTCGCAACAATCCTCCGAACCAGTCGAACCAATAAGCTAGATCTCGCGCAAGTGAAATCAAAACCGATAATCACCACGAATGTAATACCGGAGGTATTAGGAAATAACGAGAGATCCATTGGCTCGTAAATGCTCGTGAATGCGAATGTTCATGTCTTCTCCTTGCAAATTTCGCGCGATTTAAAAATTATCCCTTTGCGGTCAAAATTATTTCTCGCAAATAAGCAAAGGTCAAATATTTTGTTCTCAATTCCACCTAATCAGCTGGTCTAACGCGAATCAAAGAATTTTTATTACTTAAAGGAACTTATGGAGATCCCAAAAATATACATTGTCAAATATTAAGGAATGAAATTTAAACCAGCACCTTCAGTTAAATAACATTTTGTTATTTTTAAGTACTATGTGTGTCGAAATTATTATTTTAATACAAAACAGTGTTATTTTGACTCCATTAGTTTAATTAAGTTAACTATTGTAGTATAATATATAATATAGTGAGTAATAGTAAAATAAAGTTAAAAGAAAAGTAATAAAAGTAAAAGGAATGATTAAAAATGATTGAAATTGAGTATAATTTGATGAATTTAACAGCGTGGTTCGCCGATTGTAATTGTACAGATTCGAATGCTTGAAGAATTAGGCTATCGCAAAGCATTGTGTCGAGTCCAACTTGACATAGGACAGCAAAGTCCTAATATTCGTTTGCTTTTACCTCGAGTCACGTAAGGAATCGAAGAGAGTGGACCAGTCGAGATAAAGCTACCATTCGATGGATGCGCTGAGAAATCATACGAGAGATTGAGCATTGAGCGCAACGAGCGATTTGACATCACCCGTCTCGGATTTCCGCGAGAGAGTTTACGCAACACAGGCAACGACTCCGCAGACACATTCTATTGTCAAGCTATCCGTTACTCTCGATGTTAGATATCTTCCCCGGTCTCGTTTCCAACGTGAAGAAAGATAGAAAACGACTATAACGAGTTCGGGTCGTGGAACAAAAAAGGAACGAGAGCTAGGGGGTTCTCCGCGCGGGGCCATTTTTCACCTTCTCGAGCGAACCAGCTGCGACATCGTTCGCTTTCTTATACATATTTTCCGTTCTCCTCTTCTCGCTGCTTCCTCCACCGTAAAACCTTGCGATTCTTCACTTCGTTTCCGCGGACTTGTACTACAACCTACAACAATCGATAGAAACTCATCGCGTCCAGAAGAAATTCAGTGCATTCAGATTCGTCGAGTCGCGCGGCAAAATTAATCCTTGAGACGTAATATCGATGTCTTTATATATTTTCTCACTTTTAATAAATAATTTTCTTAAAGCGTATTTCTCTTTCTGTCCAATTTTATCGTATTTTTGCGCGTCATATTACTCCTGGCAATTCGGGGTTAAAATCAACATTCTCTCCGTGGGTAATAAATGTCAAAAGTGAACGTAACTACCCACGGGAGCAATATGTCATTTCTAACGACGAAAAAAATCATACGTTTTGAGGATTAATTTTCAACTCGAAAACCTTCCGTGCGCTTCTCTTTAATTGGCCAGTGCGAAGGAATTCTCGTCGCCGCGTTATCGCGCGTTCGGATCGAAGTGAGGAAGGGTCCTCCTCTGTGTTACTTTATTTTTACACTCCACCGAAGCCTTTAATAAGCAAACTATTCAACCACGATATTTCTCCCGGCCTGTCTTTATCCCCGCGACAGTCGCGCCCTTCGATGCCGTCGCCGTCGCCGTCGCCATCGTCGCTCGCTTTTCTTCTCCTTCCCCCGCTAACCCGCTAACCTGCCAATCCTCCGACTCACCGACACGAGCACTATACCGACCTCGAGAAAAATTTCAAGAGACGTGTTGCACGTTCATGTCGATTCACGACGCGCCGTACCCTCGGCTGCGCAAAGCTGCCGGACATATTTTTCCACTTCACGAAAAAGTCACCCCCCATTGGCCGACATCCGTCGGGCATTAATTTTTCTCACTCACTCACTTTCTCTCTCTCTCATACTCTCTCTCTCTCTTTCTCTCTCTTACTTTCTCCCTTTCTCCTGCGAACATTATTATATTCTGAGTCTTCTCTCTTACTCTCTTTCTCACCCTCCGTACACGCCCCGACTCTCACTATCACTCTATGACCCTCTCTTTCTATTTTTTCGTTCTTTTTCTCTCTCTCTCTCTCTCTCTCATTCTCTCTGCCCCTGAATCTGCTCGTTTGTTATCGTCTTTATGCTTAAGTTACCTCTTTGAGTTACGTTGAGTACGTGTATCCTTTACTTAACTCGGTCTCCGTCAGCCGCCGAGCGTTTTATCTTTTGATTACCAGTTTTCTTTTGCGCATGCTATAGTGTATACTTAGGTCTCCTAGGTTTAACCGAGCGAACTAGTACTTAATAATTCGCGCGAGGATCGCGAGAGGATCACGCTCGCCAGCTTACGTTAACGATAAATATAATAACGGAAAGTTGTTCCGCTCGACAGGACGGCGCGGTAGCTTGGCTCGCATCCTTGAGCGATCCTGCGAAAATTTATTAATCGACTTCTTTTTCTCTTAGACAGTTGCTCCAGGAAACTTCTATGTAGCGACGTTGCGCCACGTTATACAATGATAATCTCACGTGCGATTACGATCGCTGCATTACGTCAAGATTACTTTCATCCTATCTACGCTAATGAATTTTCTTAACTTTCACAGATCTGTCAGAATTTCGGCAAGGGAAGAGAAGGATTAATTTTCAAACTTTGTCTCTTGTGAAATTTAACGCAGAATTCGCTGCTTACTTTTTGAATGTCTAGAACTGATCTTTTTCGATTCGAGATGAAGTAATCTTCGACGTGTTCGAATTTGCCGAGGGCGATCGTACATTTAAACGATTTATTTTCAGCTGAATTTAAGCAATCCTTTTATTTTATATAATTGGGATAATTTCAAATATCTTAAATATTTAATAATCTTAAATATCTTATTGCGATTGAGAGTTAAATACCTTTTTCTCTAAACGAGTTAGTTAATTCTTTCATACGGTCTAAAGCGCGTTACAGAATTCCATTTAAATCGAAATTCCATTTAAATCGAACTGAACACTATTGTACGTTCGCCCGGTTTAGCAATCTCGGCGCAGACTAAAATCATCTTTCTCACCTTTTAATCGATTATTTTCTTTATATTTACAGTATTTGTGGCCTTAAAAACGACGAAAACGCGAGCGTAACTGCGCGCGTTCACGGGAATTTCAATATCGGCAAATTTGCTCGTGCGCAGTGATTTTTGAACGTTAATTCAAGTCTATTTTGTAAAATACCGAGTATTCCTAACGGGGTTTCCTGCTTCAACGCGATGAATTTTAATGTGAAACGTTTCCCACGTTCGTCACAGTCATGGTGGTATGATACAAGTGCTCTTTCCCCAGAGAATTTTCTCGTGTCGGTTCAAAATGTGACACGGACAGCTCTACCCGTGATTCCCAGGAATTTGTTTCGTAATTACACGCGGAATGCGTCGGGAGTAAATATAATGTTTAAAAAAAAAAATATCGCCGTTCTCGCAACAGCGATGCCGCGTAAAACATTCTTGCGACGCTCGACGAGCGACTTTGCCGATTTTCAGACATTTCAGTAGCGGGTTAAGCTACTTAAAGGAAGAATTTTAATGAAGTATAAAAGGAAGTGTCTCAGTGAAAAAAAAAACATTAAATATTATTGTTCTCGTTAATTAACAAACCTCTCGAAAAAGTATGTGCAAAACGCACGGTTTTTAACGCATTGCGCCAAATTCATCTTAACCCGCTACTGAGAGACTCATACGATTGAAAAAGAAAAAAAGAATAAGAAAAGAGACGATATAACGGCAATAGAAATCGTCTAACGCACATGCTTGACTGAATGCCACTTACGCTGTGCACACTTGTCTTTTCTTGTCTGTTCTATGTGTTGTTTCCTTTTGCGCCATAATATCTACAACCACCTCATCGCGACCACTACCATCACCAACCACCAACCACCAACCACCGACACCAACCAAACAACCATCCGCAAACTGCCAAAAAAAAATTAAAAAAAAAACACGTCTTTCCGTACGGAATGTGATCCGAACAAACCGACTAAAAAAAATCTCCACCACTCTCTATCTCTTCTCTTCGGCCGCATTTGACGCTGCTCTCACATTGTTGGTTACTTCTGTCCTTTTACTTACGTCCACTACGCTCAACCATCGGTAAACCAACCATGGGCGCACCATGGCCGCCATGGTAACCCGATGGTAACCCGACGGTGTCCGGTCCGAATACGACCCCACCTACCATCGCGTACGGTGAGTTGTTTTTTTTGTTGAAAGTGCGAATATAAGAACCTACACTCTACTCTATCTCTATCTCCTCTGCTCTATCTCTCTCTATCTCTCTTCTATTTCTATCTTTCCATCTTTCCACCCTTCGGCCGTGAACGACGAGCCCGCGTGGACTTAACGCCGTTTTCTCCCCCACCTTCCGAGTATATGTGGGTTCAACGAAAGCGAACTCTCCGTTCGAAACTCCCCTGGAATAACGAGACTCGATAATTACGAAACATATAAGATAATTCTCCACGCCGCGCCGTGGAGAGAATTAGCGTCGATTCTCACATTAACGAGCGATAAACCTGGTTAACGGCCACGATCTCGCTCTTCTTCGAAGGGGTTGGATTTCGAGGGGAGATTTCGGTCGCGGATTGATTGATGCAGCGGCGTTCAGTTCCCCGGCTACAGTCGTCCACGATTCGAACGCAGAATATACAAATAGGAATATGTCTTAACACCCAATGGTTCCCAATTTAGTCGCGTTGATGCTCGGTCGTCGTTAATTCTCGACTGTTGTGCTTGAATTTGATCTTCAAGTAACCAGCCGCGACACGTTATGACTTTCTAAATTAATTAATAACACACGTGAAATTGTAATTAAAAAAAAAATCGAAATTTGGTTGGATTTTTGATAAGAGGATAAAAGAATTCCATTTCGTAAGACATCCGTTTATCGCGATGTTGGATTTTCGATTCCGGCGTAACAGTCGAGGATTAAACATTCGCCATTGGGTATATACGATTCTTTCTGTTCTCGATGAACGGTCCACGTAACGAGGCATAGGCGTCGCATTTCTATTCTGTTTCTATTCGCAAAAGAAAAAGTTATTGAGAGAGTGAGGTTGTTACGTGCGGCGGCGCCTATGACCAGATTAATGCCGAAGGCCCGTCGTTGCAGAAATGAGAAACGATACGTTCGACCTGCATTCAGAAGATCGTTCGAATATCTCGAGCCGACTTGATCGCCTATCTGATAATATCATGTCCCACGTGGGGGACGTCAACGACGAGCATCGGTGATATGTAAGATAACAGATTATTTGTGTCGCGTCATTGTGAGAGTAATTGATGAGACAAGCAACGCCTGTTTCGCAAGTCGGTTCGACGAGGGTAGCTGCGGCTTCTAAAACTGCTTTTGGGAAACCCGATCTAGAGCACTAGTATCCCTGCGCTATAACGTTTCGAGGACAGGTTTACGAAACGGAAGACGAATCGTATCGAATCAGGTCGACCGAATCGCTGGAAGAATTATTTCTGCAATATAAAGTAATATTAGAATCAAACCAATTTATTCAATAATTTTTCCAACGTGAAAGATTTCCATTGATTTTATTTTATTCCAATATCGATAAAATCTAAAGTATTAGAGATGCACTAATTGTAAGGCCACAATGATCTTTGATTTAATGTCTTAAGATCGATTTTCGCAGCCTCTTCCGTTCTAATAATTTAACGGACACATCCGCGGATTTATGAGAGGCGAATAGTCACGCTGGGTTTTATACTTCGGAGACGATGGTAAAACGGATGAGAAGTTGTGATCTCGAGAATATATACGACGGGCCTCCGGCATGCTCGAAACTCGGTGCCAGACTCGACTGCGTTTTGATAAATGTTAGCTCGGTAGACAACTGTCGCAACGGCGTGCACGCGAAAATAACATCGGATCGCGTTACACGCGGCGATCATTACACACCGGGTCATTACAATCTCCTCCGTTTTCAGAATCGTCGCAGGTTCGAATTCTCGAATTACGCTATTATGATTATTACGCGCGGGTTCCATTCGCGATACCGTGTCGCCATTCGACAACGGGCAAATCCTCGCGAAGAGTCAACGTTAAGAGGATATTCTGGTTCGAAATGTCGTAAAAAAGATTTTTTTTTTTGTTGGGAAGTGAAAAAACAAATAACGTTAAACTTCGCATGTTTTTTGCCTTATTTTAAGAATGCGAGAAAAAACATTGACGGTATAAATGATTCTAAGCTGTTCCAGATATCTGAAACGCAAAAACCAAAAATGTTCTTATTCAGGAGAAGTGTGGCTTTCGTCTGAAGTAGTACATTATACGTTTATTGGTTTTTCTTCTTTAATAAAATACTAACAGAATTTTGAAAGACATAATATTTTTAATAAAGAGGCCACCATTTTGTTTAGAATGGAAATATTGATTTAGTTCTAGTTCAGACGATGGTTCACATTTCTCCTGAATAAAAAAATTTTTAATTTTTGCGTTTCACATACCTAGAACAGCTAGACTCATATCGTCCATGTGTTTTTTCTTGCGAGCTCTTAGCGAATAGAACACAACTTATTATACAAAAAAGAAGTACGTTTTTTTACTTAGAAAATAAAAATATATTCTTAAAATAAAGCTAAAAGAACATGCAAAGTTTAGCGTTATTCGCTTTTTTCATTTCCCTACAAAAAATTCCTGGAAAATATCTTTTTTTACGACCTTTCAAATTAAAATATCCCCTTAAGTACCTATTTGAATAATTCGAGATAAGCTGCGTCACACAACATACGATACGCGTAATTAGAGCCATTTCAAAGTTCGCGTAACCTCGCTCGTTGAAATATCATCATTATACCGTACAATATCGAGGGTTACACGATAATCTTTGTTTAATTTTACTGAAACGCGAGATCCGTTTCGCTCTCGTGGAAAACTCGTTTCCACGAATTGTTACGCTAAAACGCCCGGATGTACGCGTGGTTTGCGTCATTCGCGCCCTACGATTCTCGAATTACGTTATTTCGAGCGGCCGACCGGTGACGCCGTTGCGGCAGATTACGTGTGCGTAACCGTTGCGCTGAAACACATAAATGTATAGAGAGCAAAAGGCTTGATCTGTTGTATAAGTTTGTAGTTGACGTGTACACGTCGTTGTATGTGCCGCATCCTCTCCGTTTGGTGAGCGCAGGACTGTCCCGCGGGGGGACAGCTGTTGTCGGACGCTCGGCTCGCGATCGAAGAGCGCGACAACGTGAGGCTTTTCCAAGGCGGATATAAGCGAGATTTACGTTTTTTCCGCCTCCTTCCCTCGGAACCCCCGTAAGCTCGCGGAAACGACGTCACGCACGCGCGCGGATGTAATTCTTCAAATTCCAAATAACCACCGCGAAGGGGAGTTATAACGCGGGGGATTCGAGACGGCGAGCTGCGAAATTGCGCTCTTCGCTCCGAAGGCCGAACGTCTAATATTTGACATGCCTCGACTCTATCGATCCCTCCCTGCGACAGGAAACGGGCGCCCTCGACGAATCGCGACCCCCCCCCCTCCCCCCCCCCCCCGCTCAACTCCTCGGGTCGTCTTCCGCAGATCGCGATTTCCCGCGAGAATCCGCGCGGTTCTCGGATCCCGCGAAATCGTAGAGCCCGCACGGCAACGCACGGGATAATAAACTGCGAGCGGTGGAGTAATCTCGTTACTCGAAAATTGCGGCTAAAACCCGATACTCTCGCTCCCGACGAGCTCGCGCGACGACGACGACGACGTCGTCGTCGTCTCGTTTTCGCCGATAGGCAGGAATTTCATGACCAAGTGGAAACCTCCCCGATAACCACGGGATTTCGGATTACGCAAGATTGGAAACGCGGGAAAAATTCACCTGTGCGTAATAATCGTCGCGATAATTCGTCGGGAAGATTCGCGGTTTCGCAGCAGCCCGTTAATTGTGGAAAGTGTCATTTAATTGACCCGCGAGGCGCGTAACATCGCTGATATTCGAGCGGCTCGGCCGGCTATTTAAGGAATCTCTCGCCTGATGATTAATCTATCGGCGACAGCCGCGCACCGCCGCGAATCCCTATTCGAGTCCAGCCGATCTCCGTCGTTCCCGCTCGTGACGTTCGATCGATCTCATATACGTTTCGGATGGCTCGCCATCGCTGAAAACAAAACGCCCGTCGCGCACGGTCAGAGATTTCGCAAACGACACGAAAGATTGAAATTTCGTATCCCCCTGACAAATCGGGCGATACGTTATCGTGACGGCGCGGCCTAAGGACCGCGGATCCGTGCCGTAAATCATTAGAATACCGGAATCGCACGCGATACGCGATGCTCGAGCGTGTTTCGTCGGCGCGCGACGAGAAACGACGTTCGATATTTTCGGCATGTATATCTTTCGATCCGTCCGATTTAAGCGAACGTAACGAAACGCGAGGGGCGAGTTTTTTCTTTCTCTTTTTTTTTCCATCGGACAGAGCGTTGAACGAGATGGACCTTGTGGGCGGGTACGCGGACAGGACCGCGCGATTAGGGGAAAAATAATGTTGGCCCACCTTCCTTAATGTGCTGCGCTGTTCCGTTAACCGTTGAAACTCCCGAACCGAATCTTCCCCCAAATAACGCGAAAATAACGAAAAAAAAAAAACGATGGATGTGATATCTTAGCGCCCTAATTAAAAAAGCAGCGGAAAAAGAGCGAATCCTCTATCTTCTGCTAATTCTCTATTTCTCGCTAACGGAAGATTTTACGGAGCGAATTTAACCCCCGTTCCTCGTTAAGGTACAATCGATCGAGCGGCAAGGCTCGACCGTTGCGTCAATTAACGAGCAAACAGATAAACGGCTCGCTGCGAAAGAGTTGCCGCCCGGCGCGAACATTCGTATAAATACCACTTTTCAATGCGGTTCTCCATCGGACGCGCCGTCGTAAACCGTGAAATTCCACTTTCGCTTCGTTGGTCCCAGATTTCGCGAGCAACAAATATGACCGAATTCCGCGTTGATTCGATCCGTAAATGGGAATCGGTCGGTGAAAGCGGCGACTCCTTCGCGCTCTCGTTAACGAGCCCCGAAAGGTAGCAGGCGATTGCCAAGGCGAAGTGGTAACGATAAGAGTTTGTAGTGGCCGATGGTGCGTACGTTTCGCACTTGTACAGCATGTGCATGCCTCTTTTTCTCTCGCAACGAGTTTACGCAATTTCTTGATGTGTCTAGTACTTACCCAGACACACAAACAAAACACACACACACACACACATACACGCAAAAAAATACATTTGTGCGAAAGACTTGTACACTGCATTTACGCACGTTTACGCAGCTTCCAGTGCACGCGCGTTCGCAATAGCGTACTCTTCACGTTTCCTCTTTTTTTTCCTCGTTTTTCCTAGAGTCGACGAATGAACACCTTTCTGTCGCGACTGGTGCCAAGAGTGCGTAATTTATCTTTTTTTTGTACATTGCGAACGCGACGAAGCACGTGCAACTTTTTTTTTCGTTACGTGGCTGCTTGTACCGTCCTTCCTCTTGCTCGTGTTATGCGCATACTCTTTTGCCTGTAGTTCGGCGTTGTTGTCTTGGCGTGACCCAATGAGAATAACGAGTGATTTATTAATAACATAATGTATCCCCCGGTAAGCTCTGTGATATGCGATAATGTAGTAGTTAACGTGGCGAGAGATGGCGAGAATCATCGCAAGTGATTTGCAAGCGCGAACGACGAACGCGCGGCAAATCAGTGACGAAGCAACGTGGCGAAGCTATTGAGTCTCTTGATTAAAATGTATTGTAAATTAATGGAACGGCTTCTGGTACCGTTGCAACAGCGCTGTCGATATCGACGTTGAAGAACTTTTGAACATGGGCGTATTTTAATACACGGTGTAAATAAAAAATTTCTAAAGATTACTGTAATTATCAATTTTTTTTAATTAGAGGTCAAATTGTATGTTTAATTATTATAAATTGTTAATTATTACAAACTGTTATTTATAATAATTATATGTTAGAAATTGTTGAACTCAAATGGCTCGCTGATTCCTCTCGCTATGTTGATCGTCACTGGATGATCTAGGTACTGATATCTCATCGTCATACGCATGCCATAATATGCGTTTCTGATATTTATAGGTGCAGCAGCCAATCTACGTAAGGAAGTGATCAGAAACAAGATTAGAGCCATCGGCAAGATGGCACGGGTGTTCTCCGTCCTGAGGTCAGTGAACAATAAAACAATCTATCTTTAAATACCTTAAAAAATACGTCTAAATACGTCACAATGTGTCCTCAAATACTTTCATATAAATATAATAGACGATGTAAGTCGATTCGGAACTCTGGGTTCAAAACGGGGAGATTAAATTCTTTTACGAATTAAATATTAAAAGATAAAAAGTTGTGCATTTCGTAAAAGCTGACCTACAACTTTTACGATTATACTTAACGAGAATTTTTATCATCTAATTATTATTGTAACATAATTTTAACCTCTGTTTCACAGAGAGGAGAGCGAGAGCGTGCTGCAGTTGAAGGGCTTGACGCCGACTGGAGCTTTACCGCTCGGTGCATTATCTGGTGGCAAAACCTCTCTGAAAAACGGTAAGAATTTTATAAAACAACGTTTTGATATTAATTTAGTTTATAATTTTTTTTAATGCAGTGAACTGTTATTCTATCGCGATGCAGCGCATTAAAAGGACAGAAGTACCGGTTATCTCGATTATTATTATTCACAATAATATAACTGAATAATCACGAAAGAGAGAGAATCTCACCGTAATAATTCTCTTATGATCTCACGTCTTTTAATATTATGTCTGTTTCACCTTCTTCTTTTTTCCGCCGTTCCGCAGCTCTCCAAGGCTTCTCGCCGAATCACAAAATCACCTCGTTCGCCGAGGCCAAGGGCTTGGACGCCATAAACGAAAGAATGCCACCGAGGAAAGACGCACCGCCCACGCCGGTGAACGAGGAGAAAGCCGTGACAAAGCCGCCGCCTCCTGCGGGAGACAAGCGGGACCACAACATACCGCAACCGCAGTCGTGAGCCCCACACTCGTCCAATCAAGGTACGGCGTCCGAACTATCCGCAACTCCTAAACGTCAAAAGACAGGAGGACAGGATAGCTTTGCTTACGCCTCCGCCCGGCTTAGTAAATTTCGCGGAGCTATGCGGTATTTAACGCGCTACCTTGACTGACCTCGAGGCTCTCATTCGAGTCGAGTAACTGCCGGAGTTAATAGGCCTGTTCGTTTTTGCTGCACTTTTTACTAGTGCGATAAGTTAGAATGAAAGAAAATATATTTGTTTTATTCCGACTTATTAACACTAGTTCACACAGAAGTGCAGCGAAAACGAACAGGCCTAATCATTAAAAGATTTTTTATCTTTCTTAACTTTAATGTTTCTCCTACGCGATAGATTACTTGAATGAATTTGGATGACGTGATTTTTTTTTTAGCCACCGATTTATGGTAATCTGCTGCTTTTTTGTACAACAAAATCACGCGTTTAAACAGTGCTTTTCATCTGACACACTACCGTCGGGAAAAGATTAAAGAATCCAAACATCTCATATTAATGTAAAGTGAACGTTTTTCAGATGGCGGATGGATGGACGGGTCATAAGATCCCGGCGCTATCGCCGCCACCACCGAACATTTGCAAACCATTGCTCGTCTCTCCCCCCTGCCCCCCTCCGGCTGTTACAACCAGTGCGCCGTTTATCGAGGAGTCAGGAGAAACCATCGCCGTCGCAAGAGGAAGATCAGAGGAACGGACGGACAGACGGTCGCGAAGCGAAAGCGATTTTTTCGTCGATGCGATTTTCAACGAGCATCGTCATCGGTCCCGGTGCGCGCATAGCGGAAGAAAGCAGCAGCAGTCAAGGAAAAGAGGGCCGCGTGAAACATCGAGAGACGTCCAGCCGGACGTTTCGTAGCCTCCTCTTCTTCGAGGAATTTGCCTCCGTATCTCTTTTTCGCGCACACTGCGCCCGCGAATGGAGAACGAAAACGTTTAGCCTCCTTTCTGCGATGAGCCGCGCGCGTGCGACGTTCTCCGATCTCTCGCCGTTCGCGCAATTATTCCTTGCTCTCTTTTCTCTCTATCTTGCTCTCTCGCGCTCTCTCCTTACCCCTCGCTCACTCCGACTCTCGCAATTCCTCGCTTTTCTCCTCTTCCCAGCATTCATGAACGTGTACACCACGTATTTCTCGCGGATTAATCGACCCATGTACATACGCACGCGCGCGTGTACGAACGTATCAACGACAAGCGGAACGTAGAGAGCGATATATCTTGTAGGTAGATTCGTTTACACGTCGAGCGAATCGGATGTTCATGTACGGGGAAGGACGACTTCCCCCCCCCCCCCCCGGCGTCTCCGCCGGGCACCATTTCTCTCGTGTCTTTTCTTCTTTCTCCGGCACGAAAAAAGCGAGGAGAGAACGAAACGAACGGCTCGCGCGCGGTTACGTCTATCTAATGAGAGGAATCGCATAGACAGTGTGAAAGAGAGAGAATGAGAGGGAGAGAAAGAGAAAGAGAGAACGGACGAGCGGTCTCCGCCAAAGAAACAAAGAAGGCAGCTGGCCTGTCGTCACGGCGGAGCTTCCGGTTTTAGGATTTTACTAGGTTCTTAAGATGTGTCCGCCCTGGATGACGCGTAAGGGCATCCCCCGCGCCACGGGGTGGGGTTACTTAAATCTTAAGTCGAGCTAAGCTTAGGGCTAAGTCGTAAATTATATATATATATATATATACATATATATATATATATATATATATATATATATATATCGGAGAATTTATTTAATATACATAAATATTAT
>NW_020210038.1:113925-115764 GCF_003070985.1 Temnothorax curvispinosus
TTTCCAAGTACACTCATTACGACATGATCTATCTTGGCCGTTCTGCCCCGAGGATTCATTCGACATTCTCGTTCGTGCGATATCGAAGAAAATATCTCGTTTTCGTTGTATCTCCATTTCACGGAACTGCGCACGGCCATGATCTTACACGCAAGATATTCGTTATCTGTTAAGCTTTGAGGTGAATCTCGCTATTGTATAATGATCGTCAGGTTCAACTGGTCTCAATAGTAACTACCATGTTTTTTCGTTGAAAACTGTGCTACCGGTCATGATATATCACGCAAGAATCTCGCTCGTATTACGCAACGTAGCATCGGGCTGGAATTTATCGTCTCATATGTGATCTCTATGAACTTCCGTTTCGTCGCGTATTTTGTGATATCTTAGAGGGTGAGGTTTTAGGAGTGCATATATCGAAAACGAGATAGTTTTGATACAATGGTACTTTTCCTGACGAGACGTCAAGAAGAGACTTAATCCCGCATGAACGATGATGGGTCTCCCCAAAACGCGTATATATAAATACATGTATATCAGTGAGCTATGACACGTACGCTCGTTTAGACATGTGATGCATATCTCTTGCCCCCCCCTCCCCCCAACTAGTCGCACAACTTTGCTAGAAAGAGCCGTGCAAATTGAAACGATTACAGGCACGCCCCGATGGGGCGATTGTAACATGCTATCCGGGCGTGAGCTCCGCCAATAGGCTCGAAATTAAAATCCGATAGTAGGTCATAATGGTGCTGAAGAAACGCGCAGGCTAGTAAGAATTAAAGAAGGAGAAGACGATGCGTTTTTTTAAAGGAAAGCAGCACCTCGCGTGTAAAGAGCGTTAATCGTTGTCTCGAATGTGTGCTCGTGCTCCTGCTCCTGCCTGATATAAGCCTGAAAAAGCCACAGCCGCACTCTGCCCGTACCTGGCGCCGGAAGTGGATCCTTGCCGTCAATTTTACGGTACAGCGGTACAGAACGGCCGAGCGTGAGGCAAAACTCGAGAACCGTAATCGCGAAATGACGACGTGCCGTAAAATAATTTCGTGATGAAAAAAAAATGAATATATTACATTTTTGCGAGTTACTTATTTCGAGGGGTGGATTCCACGGGGAGTTATAATCGCTAGAGAATATTAAAAAAAAAAAACGTTTCTCGTGCGGGAAACGAACGCGATCGTCGAGACGCTTCCGCTTCGATCGTCCGCGCTGTCACGCGCTCAATACGCTTTGTCGCACGTGACGTCCCGAAGATAATCAGAATCGAGGGCGGTTACTCTCGTCTCTCGTCTGTAATATTTATAGTAATAATCGCTCGCGGTCGTATTGCGGGATTTTGTCGTCGTTTTCGCTGTTTTTTCTACCTCTTCTCTAGAAAATCGGAGACGTCGCGCCTTAGCGAGCTTCGCGAGAGCTGAATTTAGCGTCGGCGAGCAGCGCGGGAGATCGCAAGCCTAATCATATCGGGTACCGGGAAGGAGAAGTGTAGATGAGAGATACGAGGCAAAAAAAAGCATCTCCGGAATGCCGAATGGCGGCATCGTCAGCGTGTTACGGTCTGAAACATAATAAAAGTAATGAAAGAATATTATAATAAATGAAATAAGATATATATCTCTTTCTTCTCACTACGATATAAAATATACAGTGAATAATAATTCTATCTCTCTTTGCTACCAAGTTGTACTTATTCTTAATTAATTTACTTGTACAAAAAAATGTGTTAAATAATAATGAAATATATAATATAATATACACACAATTATAAATAATACATATTATAAATATGAATATATATAAATATACAAATATATATGTGTATATGTATATATATGTGTATAT